>NC_080393.1:52943068-53090568 GCF_028751815.1 Salvia miltiorrhiza | reverse complement strand
ACCGAAAATATTAATTGCGTATTTTTTTTAATATATTTATAACGACCGTGTAACAATGTTTGCTAGCGAACTGTTTAAATTCAAAATAATTTTAATATAAATTTTGTAATATACCTAAATATTAGTACTTTCTTTTTTAAATCTTTTTGGGATAGGAGTAGGGACTTGTACAGGCAATCACATATAAGGCGATCAACTTTGCACCAAAGATTTTCGACTAACTCCATCCTCTGATGGAGATAGCGTTATCTAATTTATGATAATTTTTACTAGAAATTTTTCTTTGTGAAAATTATCAGATAACTATGCTCACTGACAAAACATATATTCTCGATCAATTAAACCATTATCTTCATATATAACTTGGCTGAAATAAGATTTTATTAAAAAGAAAAAAAGAAATAACAACGGAAAACCGAAAACCCTTGAAAGCACAAAGCTGCAGACTAAGGGCCGAGCCTCGTACTTCCCTAATCGATATATATAACTTGTAAAGCTGTTGTTTACACTTCATACATGGATCAGACCTAGCTAGCTTTTGGAATAAGGTGAGTTGAATAGAAGATTTAGAGAACAGTACAACTTGGCCCTCAAGACTCTTAACTACAACGTTACAACCCCGTATAAGGATATTTGTTTTAATTAGTTTAAATTAATGGCTTTGGCATGAAACTTAGAGAAAGTATTAACTAATCAGCTGACCCTCCCATCAAGATTCTGAAAACTAATTAAGGTAGACTAGATTATTAAAAGTTATTCATAATTTTTTTACCATCCCCGTCATCTACTATATTTTTTATTAATTTGGAAAGTATCTATAGATACTTAACACGGAGTACAAAGTATTACTAATATAATTACATTACTCCAATAATTAATAATATATATATCACGCCATATACACATTATCTCCATTCAATAAAAATATATTAGACGTTGATGAAAAGTTACCTATCCAATTGCATATATCACACACACAAAACGTAGCAAACGTGCAACACAAAGTATCAACGAAAGTAACAACACTGAACACAAGAGTTGTTCACCCAGTTCGGTTAAACAACCTACGTCTGGGGGGCCACACCCAGGGTAAATTATCCACTAGTGAAGATAAGATATTTACAGGACTTATGCGACAGACTCTCTAGCCTTCTAGCCTCAATATCTTCCCAAACCCTCACAACGATGAATAATTGAGAAAAGAACAACGATCTAATCTCTAAGCGTGAATGAATCTCATTCACCACCAACACCCAATACTAACACCCACCAACAGGCTGGAGAAAACAACAAACGAATAAGAGAACACTACCCCAACAGATTGCTCAATAAACCCACGAAAAAGCAATCGAACAAGATCACACACTCACGAAATTGTATGATCTGAAACCCACGAAATTACTCTCCAATATGTAGAAGAATATCAATGAAATCAGCCACCAAAAACGTCCTCATTCTCTTCCTTAAATAGGCAAACCCTAGAAAGAGTTATATCTTGAGTAGAACTCTAATAAAGATGATATACTCAATCTATAATCATAATCCCTCAATATTCGGAGCATATTGCTGATATAATGTGAGATATAACCATAAGAGACGTGATATACTCAAACACTAATGAGCTGGAAAATCGCAAAGCTGAAAACCCGTAATGAACAGTACTCCCGTAATGAACAGTACCAGCCGAAGTATCAACTCTGTCAGATACTTTGAGAGCAACACTAGCAAATTTGTCTACATAATGACAACAACCAAACTTGAATATCAAATACTCAACAAACTCCCCATTTGTCATTGATGTAGACAAAACACCAAAGCACCAGCAGAACCTTAACAGAATCAACAAACAACAAGATCACATCATAAGCAAGCATTATAGTTGCTCTCCCTCAATTCACAAGCTTCGCATAAGCAGCTCCCCCTTAATCATAAGCTCTCCCTTAAATCATCAATCATAAACCAAGAGATAACATCAGATAAACAAACCTCCATCAACCAACAAACACACCAAAAACGAAGATCATCCACTCACTCTCCCTTTTTGTCAGACATCAAGGACAAGAAAGATCATACATCCCCATAAAAAAAAAAACAAAGACCATCAACAGATAATCAAGAGCATTATCGTCTAGGAAGAATCATCATAGAGTAGCAGCAACAACAGTAGAGTGCCAAACGCTACTTCTCCCCCTCACATAAAGAGCAAATAGAGGATGTACTACAAATAGATCAAGCAATTAGCAGACCATTGCCATGAACACCATTAGCTAAAACAGAAACAACTCCACGTCGAAAGGAATGAGAGATACTAACAGTACCTTTTCCAGTCATACCAGTCTCATCGTCTGTTCCAATGACTTTACTTTGAACTCCATCACCCAAAGTAACTCCTTTCCCGGATACAGTCTTGATATTTGTCAATAAACTCTTGTTTCCAGTCATATTCCTTGAGCATCCACTATCAAGATACCATTTATCTTGCGCGCCTGACCAAGAAGAAGTACGAACAACATAACTTCTGTGATTTCTGTAGGAGGACTTTCTCAAGTTTTTGAAATTTACCTTCCTGTCAGCTATAAGAAATCTGCAATGAGGTCGAATGTGGCCGCGCCTTTGACAATGATGAAAAACTGGAACAAACTTAGATGGAAGGTTCCTTTTAGGAGGCAAGTTTCTGTACGAGGCATGAGCAACATGAGTAGGAGGAACATCTTTAGAAGGATTACAAACTTTGTTTGTACTCAAAATCTCATCTTTTGGAACCCATTGTTTCTTGTGAAATCCAATACCAGCTTTATCATCTGTATTCTTCCCTTGTTCCAGAATTTCATCAAGTTTTTCAGTTCCAGAATTCATCATCTTAACTAGTTTCTGGTGATGTTCGAGTTCACTAATTTTCAACTTCATTGTTTGTTGTAGAGCATCAACATCTTTATGAAGACTATCTGATAAACCTTTAAACTCATCTCTCTCCTTCGTGACAACTCCAAGCTTGAAAGAAAGCGTTTTGTTAACTTCAAGCATAGCCAAGCATTTTTGATACATAAGCTCATAATTTTGCACAAGATAATCTTCATCAGGATCCACAACATCATCATCTTTCAGCATATCTTGGGTTGACTCAGAATTCTTTAGATCATTCAATTTGACAGTAAATGCCACAACATCAATATCAGTTTTCTTCAAAGTTCGCATCAAAGTAGTTACTTCATCTGATACTTTGTCTGGCTCACTATCACACTTGACATTCACAGATTCAGAATCAGTTATTTCTTCAAGCTTTAGAGGATCCTCATACTTATTCACCTGTTTCCGAGTTCTTACCACCAGAGCAACAGTTTCCTCATCAGAACCACTCCCGCTTTCATCCGTTTCTTCATCACTTTGAGACACGTTGTACGATTTGTTCTGCTCCTTGAGTTTCTTCAGGGTATTGGCGCATTCGGATTGAATATGACCAAATCCATGACATTCATAACATTGAATGCTTGTCATAGAAGAATTTTTCTCACTCTGCATATGGTTCGAATTATTGAAATCCTTTTGAGTCCCTCTTTTCTTCTTGAACCTATTAAATGCCTTTCCAAATTTTTTAGTAAATAAGGCAAACGATTCCACCAGATCATCTGTATCAAAATTCGCCATATCCGATTTACTTCTTCTAGATTCAGCTGCAAACGCAATACACTTCTTCTCACCAGATTTTTCAGATTTGAGATTCATCTCGAACGTCCTCAGCGACCCTATAAGTTCCTCAAGTTTCATATCAGAGACATCGTGAGCTTCATCGATAGCAGTAACTTTATAATCAAACCTTTCAGGCAACGACCGCATCACTTTACGAACAAGTCTTTCTTCAGGTATCCTTTCACCCAATGAAAAGTTCTCGTTCGCAACAGCAAGAATTTTACCATGAAACATAGTGATAGTTTCATGCTCGTCCATCTTTAGCTCTTCGAACCTCGAAGTCAGTTGTTGAAGCCTCTGTTTCTTTACTTTGGAATTTCCTTCGTATGTGTTTTGAAGTACATCCCAAGTTTCTGATCACTAATTTCTTAGCAACAAAAACTGCAACTAACACAGGCAATTGTAGCAAATAATAAGCAATCGAGTATCGTATCCTCAGGGACTGACACAACGAAATAACTCTAGCTATCTCCTAAACAGACTATAATAGTAGACAGACAACAGAAAGTAGGAAGGTTTGATTAGCACTAAATTCAAATAACAACAAATAAACTAAGGTAAAAACTTAAATAATAAAAGACTCTGACCCTAGGGATGTACTATCGTTAATCAAACACATGCATTCAACCTATTGATTCAATTACCAATTTTAATCCAACCCTAATGAAAGATCACTATATTATTCACAAGCTTCTCTAACGAACACCTATGAACGTAGATTAATCAACCCCTTTTCGCATTCAAGACTCCAAGGAATAAATTAACTCCAAATAGCACATAAAGAATAGCTTCCTATAGCTTCACCTGTCGCATTCAAGACTCAAGGCTACTACTATAACATGCATTCCTGAATCGGCTGAACAATTATCGCATTCAAGACTCAAACTGAACAGCTAGACATGCAAAATTATTGGCCAAATAATTCACAAGAAATTAAGCACCAGGAATCATGAATCACAAGTTGGAGGGCAAATTGATATCAATAAATCAAGCACACATATTTAACTAATTATGTACAAACCCTAGGTTCAGATAAAAGAACTAGCCAAACATAATAAAAGAAAGCAAAAACATAATTAATGAGAACACAATTGAAAGAACTGAATTAAATAAAACTCTGAATAAAACAATTGTAGCGGCTTGAATCTTCAATCTTGTGGAAATCTAATCCAAGCTGTAAAAACTGGAAAGCAATAATAATCTAAAGCTATGAAACTGAGAAAATAAAGTTGGGAACCCTAGATAGGTCAAAAGAAGACCTATTTATAGTGTCAGGGTAAAATACAGTGTTTGAAACCCAGAAGAACTCCAAAAACGCGCAAAACTGAAAAATTCGGGTAGCCGACGACCTGCCCGGCGACCCATCCGGCGGTCATTGGCTCAAGCACAAAAATCCTTCATTTGGCGGCGATCGCCGCCCATTTTCCAACGTTCCAGAAGTCCCGGCGACCCAGGCGGCGGTCGCCGGTCAGGTCGCCGGAAATCCTTCTTCGGGCGGTGGTCAACGGTGTTTGACCGCCGGGTTTTGACTGCTGCGCGCGATGTTTTTGTTTCAGCCATAACTTTCTCGTCCGAACTCGGATTAGCGATCCGTTTGCACTCACGAACTCCTATCGAAACGATCTACAACTTTCATTTCAGCACAGTTTTCCAAATTCGAACTCAATTAACCTGAAATTTCCTTCAAAGTTCGAGTAAGAATCATGTTTCAAAAGATAAAGCAAATTAAGCACAAAACAATCATCCAACACTCAATTTCCTATAAAATTGACATCATATGAACACTAAAAATAATGGAAACATGAGTGTTATCAGTTTCCTTCGCAGTAGCACACATAGAGATCAGAGTAAATACCTCAATGGAAACAACATTCTGAATAGAATTTAGCGCCTTTTGATTTGCATTCGATGCAGCCAATTCTTTGGTCGTCCACTTGGTTCTAGGTTTCTGTTTTCCTTCATCATCCACAGGAGAAGTCCAGCCCTCTTCAACAGAAGTCCATGAGTTTTCATCCACCGCTCGAATGAATGAGGCCATTCGATGCTTCCAGTACACATAATTCGTTCCATCCAGTAATGGTGGCCTGACAATTGACCCACCTTCTTTCTGCGAGGCCATCGAGCACGACAACGGGATAGATTGCGAAAAACACCAAGATCAACACCGATAACTTAGGTGACTCGCTCTAGTACCAATTGAAAAGTTACCTATCCAATTGCATATATCACACACACAAAACGTAGCAAACGTGCAACACAAAGTATCAACAAAAGTAACAACACTGAACACAAGAGTTGTTCACCCAGTTCGGTTAAACAACCTACGTCTGGGGGGCCACGCCCAGGGTAAATTATCCACTAGTGAAGATAAGATATTTACAGGACTTATGCGACAGACTCTCTAGCCTTCTAGCCTCAATATCTTCCCAAACCCTCACAATGATGAATAATTGAGAAAAGAACAACGATCTAATCTCTAAGCGTGAATGAATCTCATTCACCACCAACACCCAATACTAGCTAACACCCACCAATAGGCTGGAGAAAACAACAAACGAATAAGAGAACACTACCCCAACAGATTGCTCAATAAACCCACGAAAAAGTAATCGAACAAGATCACACACACTCACGAAATTGTATGATCTGAAACCCACGAAATTACTCTCCAATATGTAGAAGAATATCAATGAAATCAGCCACCAAAAACGTCCTCATTCTCTTCCTTAAATAGGCAAACCCTAGAAAGAGTTATATCTTGAGTAGAACTCTAATAAAGATGATATACTCAATCTATAATCATAATCCCTCAATATTCCGAGCATATTGCTGATATAATGTGAGATATAACCATAAGAGACGTGATATACTCAAACACTAATGAGCTAGAAAATCGCAAAGCTGAAAACCCGTAATGAACAGTACTCCCGTAATGAACAGTACCAGCCGAAGTATCAACTCTGTCAGATACTTTGAGAGCAACACTAGCAAATTTGTCTACATAATGACAACAACCAAACTTGAGTATCTAATACTCAACCGTTGATAATATATATATTTATATTTTTATATATCCAACTCATAATTCATCTCCAATCTAACATGATTCCAATAAGGCAACAACATTGAATGCGAACAAGGAGGGAGCTTGACCCTCAAGACTCTCCATTAGAAAACTCAAGTTGGAAAAGAAAATATTCCTTAATTAGCTCCAATTAAACATCGATTCCAATAAGGTAATCCCAATTCAAATAGGAAACATCTGTACTACATCATAATATATATCTATATATACACACACCTTCCATCCTACTCTCTACATACACTTTTTTTTTTTAGAGAAGAAGGAGAGATATATTAATCATCAACACCAGAGTTCAAAACAACCGGAAACACCTTAGAAAAAGGTGAAGCAATGAAAAGAAACAGCAAACTTAGCAAGCTTGTCCTCCATGGCGTTTCCTTCTCGCCGAGTCCAACTAAACTCACAATGCCTGAATTGGTTAGCTAAAGATAGAATCTTTGTCGTAATGTCGCCAATATATGAGGGATCCTTGTCTTGGTTAATGAGACGCCAGTATAGTAGTTAGCTGTCCGTTTCGAGAACCACATCGGAGACTCCCCTATTCACGCACATTTGCAGTCCACGAAGACCAGCTAAAGCTTCACCTTCCTCAGCTGTAACCGAGCCTGTCATAAAATTGTAGCAGCAGCCCTGAAAAGTGCCATTCTTATAAGAGATAACAGCCCCAAAACCTGCTCCTGATCCATTCCCAATCGCTGCATCGCAAGACACTTTGACTTGAAGATCTCTGGTACACTCCACAGAAGTCGCCGTTACTGAGCTTTGAATCGAAGCCGACAATTTTGGGCACAGCGCCTTCCTGGCAATTAATGAGGAAACAATCCTAGTGCGTTAACTCCTTGTTCTGAAAAACGAGCAAGTTCCTAGCGTACCACGCCACCGTAGCGAACAGATTGTGAGCTTCTCGATCGGGATTGCTGCGAATGCGCTCGAACCAGCATGAAATAGGGAGCACCTCCCCATTGCCATGAGATAGCAGTCGAAGGGGGGAAGAAGCCCATAAAAAACACGCCCAATGACAATCCTTCAAGGCATGTTCAAGGTTCTCCTCATATGCACCACACCTTCTGCATTTTGAATCCACGTCAATCGATCTTCCCCTTAGTGCCATGGCCGTGGGAATTGCCCCCGCAAGACAACGCCACAAAAACAGCTTAACTTTGGGTATAACTTCTAAACCCCAAATCCAATGCCACAAAGTACAAGAAGAAGAGGAAGAGGACGCCACGTTCCGCTTTGCAATATCACATGCCAACAAATAACCAGATTTTACCGAATAAGTGTTAAACTTACCGGTTGGCCAAAAAGGGATGTCTTCATTGGCCATGGGACGCACAAACTGTGGTAAACACGCTAACTCCCCATCCTGTACCATATTTGCCCACTTATCCCTATCCCACTCGTAATCATCAACCAACATAACTTCAGATAAAGTAGCCTCCTGCCAACCATCATTCACCCTCGCTGCACGATAATTACCAACTCCATTCGGTAACCAACGATCGATCCCCAAGCGAATTCTGCTCCCGTTGCCAACTTTCCAGGCAATACCTTCCAATAAAAGATCTCGACCTACTAACAAACTTTTCCATGTAAAAGATGGGTTGTGTGGTTTGCTAGCTAGGAGGACATTGGTTCTAGGAAAATATCGAGCTTTGAGCGAGCGACACAAGAGAGAATCACCACCATGGATGATGCGCCATGCTTGCTTAGCCAACATGGCTTGGTTGAACAAACTAATGTCACGAAACCCCAAACCTCCTTCGCCCTTCGGTTGACACAATTTTTTCTAACTCTTCCAATGAATACGTCGCTCATCCAACTTTTGCCCCCAAAAGAAACTCGCTGCAATACTGTTCAGCCTTTGACAAATCTGCTCGGGTAAAGCAAAACAACTCATAAAGTAGGTATGGATTGACTGAAGAACTGACTTTATGAGAACTGTTTTACCAGCTCCCGACAAGAAGCGCCTTTTCCAATCCTTTAATTTTTTCCTTGTTCTATCCACCAACAACTGGAAGATTTCTGCCTTCGATCTACCCACCGTGCTTGGTATGCCCAGATATTTGCCATGTTGTATCACACTCGTCACCCCAAGTTGTCTAGCCAAAGTTTCTCTCTTCTCGGCAACGACCCCTCCACTGAAATTGATCGCCGATTTCTCAAGACTAACCTTTTGACCAGAGACGCTCTCATACCTCCATAGGACCTCTTTGACAGTTGCTATCTCTGCTTGATTAGCCTTCCCAAAAATGATACAATCATCCGCAAAGAGCAGATGACTCACCCTAGGCGCAGAGCGACACAATCTAGCTCCATGAATCAGATTTCTCATCTCAGCTTGGCGCAGGAGCCCAGACAACGCTTCAGCGCAAAAGAGGAACAGAAAAGGAGAGAGCGGATCACCTTGCCTCAATCCTCGGCTAGGCTCGAAAGAGTCACCTGGAAAACTGTTAACAAGAACTCGAAAAGAAACAGTGGTAACACATCTCATGATAAGGTTCACAAAGTAATAATTAAAGCCCAAACGACGCAACATAAGATCAAGAAAGCTCCATTCTACCCTGTCATAAGCTTTGGCCATGTCTAATTTAAAAGCAAAGACACCACTATCACGAGCCTTATTCAACTTCATCATATGAAAATTTTCAAAAGCCAGTAAAGCATTATCGGTAATTTGGCGACCCGAGACAAAAGCAGATTGACTTTCATGGATAATATCAGGAAGAAAAGATTTGAGTCGATTAGTGATGACTTTTGACTCAAGCTTGTAAACAACATTACACAAACTAATGGGGCGATAATCAGAAGGGACATATCATTTTTTCTTCTTAGGAATCAAACAAATAAAGGTGGAATTAATCGACGCCGGACAAGCGCCATTATTGAGCACACTCAGGATAAGAGGCACAACATCCTTCTTAGCCTGCGACCAACAAGAAGTATAGAAAATAACTGGCATACCATCCGGCCCAGGGGCTTTGAGAGGGGCCATCTGTTTTAACGCCTGAGCAACCTCCTCTTGTGTAAAAGCGGTGGAGAGGCTGTTGTTCATATCTTCTGTGACAACAGGTTGGATGGAATCGAGGACAGATGTGGGATCATGGGCAGTCCCAGCCTTGAAGAGCTCGCTGAAATGAGACTTGAAGACATCATCCAATTCCTTAGATTTTCGAACAATAACCCCATCTGGTCTCATAATATCACGAATGTAGTTACGCCTTTTCCGCCCTTCCGCTATCTTGTGAAAAAACCCGGTATTTCTGTCACCTTCAGCATGCCAATCAGCTCTAGATCTCTGGCGCCACATAACTTCTTCTTTCTTAAGTGACTCATCAATCTCTTCTTCAACAGCACGTTGTTGATCCTTTGTGGCAGCCTCCACATGAAGTTTCTGAAGTTGTGCTAACTCCTTTCTTAACTCCACACATCTCTGCCGAACCCGCCCAAACTTTTTTTTTCCCAATTTTTTAGCTCAATTCCCATAGCAGTAATCTTCCCATGATAATCATCTGCCGTCATCACAATGTTACCCGAATCCCAAAGCTTCTCACAAAGATCCTTACATCTAGGATCTCGCAGCCACATCGCCTCAAACCTGAACGGTTTCTTCCGGAAGTGATCATCCTCCTCCTCACCATGATCAAGGGAGAGAAGGATGGGACAATGGTCACTTGATTTCCGAAGTAAATGGGTCACCAAAAAACCTGGGAAGATATCCATCCATGCAGCATTGCCAAAAATATGGTCCAAACGTTCTTGAATGTTATCGGCCCCACTCTGATTATTGCTCCTGGTAAAAGGATCACCCTTGTAGCCCAGGTCTGATAAACCACACTCCTCCACCACCTCGCGAAAAGCAGAGATTCGATTATTCGGTTTAGCGTTGCCACCTTTTTTTTCAAAATGGAATAACGTCTCATTAAAATCACCCCCGCAAATCCACCTATCGTCCATCTGAGAAGCTAACATGCGCATGAGATCCCGAGAAAGCCCATGTTCAGCCGTATTACTCCACCCATAAAACCCACAACAATCCCAAGAAGGATGAATGCCATCTTTCACCTAGGCCAAGATATGATGGCTGGACTTTGATTTAATATCAATGAACAAGTTATCTGACCACAAAAGGCACAGGCCGCCGCGACGTCCACCTGACAATATCTCGCAGCCCACAGCAGCAAAATTATTAAAACCAATAGAAGTAAGTACCTCAGACCATTCATTTTCACAAAGCTTGGTCTCCATGAGGAAAACCAAATCGGGACACTTATGTTTGATGAGCCAAACAAGCTGCCGAATTGTCGATTGGTTCCCAAGCCCTCGACAATTCCAAAAGAGGCAATTCATTGTGCGCGGCGGGATTGCTCCGAAGCAATCTCCACCGATGATGCAGTTGAGGGGAAAACGGTGGCAACCGAGCTCTCCTTAAGACGTTTCTGATCGTTTTTGGGAGAGTCAGAGTTGCCCGGAAGATCCACATTCACCACCTCGCTGAAGTGTCGTTTCCCTGAAGACAAGGTTGAAAGGCTGTTAGTGGGGCTTGGTGTTTTGGGTGTTGAGAGGGAGGAGGGCAGTGGGTTACGGGAAAGACGGGTCCATTTTTTCTTTTAGGTTTGGGGCATTTTTCCAGGTTTTTGGTCTGGGGATTGTATATGAAAGAGCTTTAGAAGGTCTTGTGTTGGAGTGAAGGGAGCGCTGGCTGGATCCATTATGATGGTAGGACTAGACGTTGAGTGAGCTATGTGAGTATTGGTTTTGAAAGAGAGTTCATTAGACTTAGGAAGAGAGGGGTTTTTTTTGTGGTTTGTGATATTGGCATTTTTCTGGTCTGGCAGGAAGTTTGCATCTGTAGTGGTAGTTATGTTAAGGTTTAAGGTGGATAGTTGTGGTTGTGGTAAAGGATTTCCTGAGTGCATGGGCTTATTTCCAGGTTCAATAGTGTTACTGTGGGTCTTGATAGATGGCGAGGGATTAAAGGAGAGGGGAGGTGGGCGTGGACGTCGAGCGTTGGGTATGTTTGGCCAGTTTTCCTCAGAGTTTGGGTGTGAGTGAGTGTGATGCCCCGCTCTTTTAAATACATATTAGATTAAATATGTGCATTAGTTATAAAATTCTTTTAATTATTTATGGTGATTATTTTGTTCAGATAATATTATTTCAGCAAAAGTCTGTATAAGAGATACAGAGCTGCGATTTAATATTCAGTCATGAATGAAACCAATAATTAAATTTATTGGTTTAACTATACGTTTGAGACTTTGTTTTACCAGTTTATTGATTTAATCAATATTATTAGAAAATTTAGATTTATAACCGATTTTATAAATCGTGTTATTTAAATCAAATTGCTAGAATTATAACTTGAGATCATATGCATAATAATTTTATTATTTCACATTATATGAGTTAAGGTATTAAGTCGCGAATTAATTCCGACTTTCACGTATTAAATCTCAAGATTGAGGATTTAATTTATGTAAATACGAGGAGTATTTATTAAACGAGAATTGGAGAATTATTACAGGAACTAGGAGAAACTAGATCACGGCACTACACGTATGTCTCGATTTTTCATCCAACACATCAATTCCTACACTATTTCCTACACTATTCCCTACACTATTCCCTACACTATTCCCTATACTATTCCACCTTCCCCTCCAATACACCATTACTGCAGAAGTTTTTCTAAAGATTGCAGATTTCTTCCTGTAGCATATCTGAACTCCATCACACCCCAAAGTTTCCTGTAGGAGAAGAAAATCACGCCAATATCCACAATTTTCAAAAGCTTCAGCACGCCGAGAAAGAAATTTCACGGCAAGATCACAATTGTCAAAGGATGCAAATTTCAACGATCAAATCTTCAAAAGTTGCAACTCCCGGTACCAAAATTTCCACCATTTTGATTCTGTTGTCTGCAGAAACTCCTCTATAAATTGAGGAGAGTTCTGCAGAAGGAAGAAGTGCAGCAAGAGGTGTGAGGCAAGAGAGAGTTTAGGAGATTTTTTTTTTACTTGCAAGAGCTCAAGTGAGCTCCCTTCGCCGGGCCATTTCTTCGTCGACCGGCCACTAGACTCTGAACCGAGAACGTGTACTCGTTCCTCCATCTTTAGGCTACCAAACCCAACAATCGAAAGGCCGAAACCTTCTCTATATTTTCCCGACCAAAGGCCACAATATCCTTCGGAGGCCAACGTCGAATTCCCGACTTAGCCACCGGCCAACTTACGGCCTTCGTTTCTCACTATCCTTACGACGAAAAAGGATTGAGAAACCACCGTTGTGTAGCCTGATCTATCTCGCACGAGGAAAACTAAGTCGTAGACCTTCGCGGCTAAACCCCATCGCGGAACGACGACCAGAAAAAAACCCCGGCGAACAACTTCCATTAGTGCTCACTTGGACAAGGGTAAGTTGACGCCCTTATTTCGATGCATTCCCGTTTCTATTATATTATGAGAAATTTCTGGGGTATAGATGGGAGTGTGGTAAATATTCGTACAAAGTTTCATATCATTTGAACTTCGTTTACTACCCTTTTAAAATTCGAGAAGTCTACTGCCCGTATCTGCTAAAACTGTCGTGAGGCAGATGATTAGGTTAATTATTTCAGTAACCATATGTTGATATTTAGCTCTCAAATTTTTATTCTATGAAGATATATGTGTTAGCTATCTACATATAAAATTTGAGCTCATTCAGGTAACGTTTGCTATTTTTCAAAAATCTGGACTTTCAGTTGGCAGAAACTGCCGAATCTGGTAGGCGATGGGAAAATCGCTATATCTCTTAAACTACTTGGAGTTTTTCAACATACTTTTTTTTTTAATTAAACTAGACTCAAAGAGGTTTCTATTGATATAAAATTAGACTCCATACGAGTTCGGAGTAAAAGCAGTTTATTAGTTGAAGTTGAATATATACAGTTTTGTTGAGATGGAAATGATTCAAAATAATTCTTATTAAGGATTTTAAAGTTTTATTGTTGATAAAATATCACTTTTAGTTTATAAATGAGCTATTGAGATATATAAATATTCTGAGAAAGATTTCATGAGAACTTGTTGGTAAAATTATATTAGATGGAATAGTTGATAAATGAAATATTAAAGATTTATTAATTAAATGGTTAAAATATTAAAATTATTAGATCTTCTCGAAAATTTCTTTTTATAGTTAACTCCTTTTATTATTTTAAAATATTTTTACAAATGTTCCTAAAATCTCACAATGAAATTTTCATCAGGAATTAATGTTTAGAATTTATTAATGACTTATTAGTTCTTTTAATAGTAGCAATATATATATATTGATTGGCATTATTAAATGGGGAAAAGGAAAATATTTTATAAATTATTCTTTATTTATAATGGATAAATAAAGGAATAATATAAAATGGGCTTTCCTACATCCTCAAAGGTACATGAAGTATTTCGATAAAAGAAGAACGATTGTATATGAGTTAGATACAGTCGTTTAAGGAAATATGGGTAGTTAGAGAAATGAGTGAATAGTGATTCACTGCATTTGTTGTTATCTTTTCTATTATTCACTCGAACACATGTTTCGTGTTATCAAAGGTTCAAATAAACAAAAGCGCCTGAGTAACCTATCGCGCTAAGGAAAGAGAATCATTGTCTTAAGTAGCAAAACACTGCAATCAGGTAGGCATTACTTTCGTATATATCAAATGAGCTTAAATGTTACGTTCAAGCAAGTTATTTCATGACAAAATCTTTGAGTTGAAGTTATTTCAAGTATTGTCTTGCCATAAAATGTTTTAATTTCAGTATGATATCTATCTGATATGGCTTTGCCAGTTATCATGTAATCGAATTCGGGTCTTGAGCAGTTGATAGCTATCCTGCCTTGGCTAGTGTACACCAGTGACCGTGAGTCATCTAGCGGGTTGGCCGGTCAAGTGACCGTGAGAGGTGGCCTCCTCTCCGGCACACAGATTCAGATATGATAGATTACAAAAGAACTTAGTCTGATCAGACGAACTTTAGAATCACAAATGAATTTAGTATGCTTAGGGCCTTTTTAAGTAAAAAAAAAACCCTTGGTTATACTATTGAAATGGCATGACAATTTACATTTATTATGTATGTATATGATTTTCGGCATATGTCTACTGAGTACTTTGTACTCAGCCCTGCATGTATTTCTAAATGTGCAGGTTGAGCAGTGATGAGTGATGATGGGGTGTCGTGCGGAGCTTTGGCATATTTACTAAATAAACTCTTGGCGATACATGTCTTCATACATGTATCACGTTCTATTTCCGCTGCGAACACTCAGTTATGATGCATATTATCCTATTATGTTGGATTGTCAAATCAAGTTATTGTATAAACACTTAAATCGGATACTCTTGACCGATTACTCGCTCTTATCTATTTATGTGTGTTTTTTTTTTCATATGATGTCTCAATCTTAGTTCAATTCCTTTATTATTATTTATCACCCCTTTTCTGTCCCCTCTCCTAATTTTCCTTCCCTAGTCACGGTTTCCCGGCTTACCTATCCTTAGTTAAGACCGGTCGTGACAGAATGGTATCAGAGCAGTTCGGTTGCTCTGAACCCAAGAGTTATCCCAAAATTTATTCTTTACTGAATACTAGTGTTAGAAAGGTCAGTTGACAAAAGCTCAGCACCTCATCACAACATCCTGCTCAACAGAGAAACAGAGGTAAATATTTATTAAATGTTGAGAAAGTTGTATTTTCAAATGTTTGTACAAGTGCTTAAATCTCATGCTATATGATTGAGTAGATTCCTTGATGAACTTAGATGCGTTAGAAATGTTTGATCACTCTTACAAAGAACATAGAAGCAAAACATATACATGAGTTTAGTTATCATTCATTACAGTTGAAGTGAAAAACACAATAGAAGAAAGAAAATCAGGCGTCACTCGAGGATGTATAAAGATAGAGACATGACGGAGCGCGTCACTCATGATGATACGGGCATAGTTCGAATTGTTCAAACATATCAACTATTGCCTTACCCAATAAATTTATTTATTATATAGCTCGTAGTGACAAAAGTGCATTGAATGATTTACTATTTGTGCAATGAGTTGAATCTCTTTCAACCCTTAAAATTTCAATACATATGTAAGTATTGGGATTATGACTGCACGATCTAGGACTTGTGAATTATTAATTATGCATAAGTTAGATATTAAGACCAATATTACTTATGATATGATCACGACTTGTGTTGTTAATACATGAGAGTAATTAGAAACCTACTGCTATAATAACTTATTATGAGTTTAATTATAGAACGTCATTCTTTCAAAGATGGCAAGAACACGACGCACCGCTAGAAAGCAAATGACGAGGCGACCAAGTCCTGAAAGTATCCTCAGGGAATACCGAACCTACACACGTTGTTGGAGAGATGACCTAGGAGAGTTCCTCGCCCATTATTATCGACTGTGGAAAGCTGCACATCCCCATGGAGCCACTGGTTATGACGGGATCATGCGCTTGATCTTATTACTTCCACCAGACTGGCAGGGATGGGCTACAGAGCTCGCAGGTGACTACGTACACACTGCAGAAGAGTCGTTTGATCCAGAAGGCGATTTTCCACGGTTCATCGCAGCAATTCACTACACCTATGATGCCTTTGGCAGAGCATTCAGGGGACCATATATGAGGCCAGGAGACCTTGCTCCTGTTGGAGTTCGTCCGGAAGAAAGGACCCCACTTATGCCTACTCAAGCTCCTATAACAGCAGATCCACCCATCCCAGTGCAGAGTGTTTCCCCACAACTGTCTGTTCTCGGTCGTCGATGCCGAAACGACTTCGAGGCCGGGACATCACGTCCAAAAACCCAAAGGAAAGAGACGCCACCACCCCAATCACCAGTCGGTACACCCCCGATACAGCCACCTCCACCAGGGGAAGAGGACCCCATTTACAGTGCGGCCATGAAACAATTAGAAGAAGTCTTGCGTCAAGCACGCGAACTTATTGATAAGGGCAAAGCCCTGGCAGGCACTGACAACGATGAAGGTGTGATCTTGCGCCAGGCACTCAAGACTGCTGAAAAAAGGAAAACTCCAGCCCATGATGACACTGGGGGAAGTAGGAAGAAAACTCCAGGCAAGACGAGTTGGAAGCCACTACCTGCTCAGCCTCTTTCCCTTAAGAAGGGTACTACGACCTCCGATGCAGGAACGCCCTGCAAGGATGTGGTGAAAATTCGACTTCTCGGTGGTCGTGTTCAGCTCGGGGCAGAGGGTGAGGAAACAGAGGACTACTACCTGGATATCGACTCCGAAGAGGATCCGGAGGAAGACCCAGAAGAGGATCCGGAGGAAGACCCAGAAGAGGATCCGGAGAAGGGCAAGTCTGCTAGCTCCCATGGATCGATAGTCTAGGGCAGTTGTATTTGCTTGTATGATGTATCTCGAACTCGTGGGTTGTAATATTCATCTATCTAGGAAGTTGTTACTACAGGAACGGTAACTACCTATGGACCGTTCTATAACTCCATATTATTCGAAGAGGCCTCTAGGAGGCAGAATCTTTAAGTACTTATATATAAATTCACGCCTTCAGTAAATTCGTGTGTTAAGTACTTATTATATTTTGTTGATTTAAAAGTTTTGCATACGATATAGCTAGTACAAGGAATTGAAGAAGCAATGAACGAGTGTTAGAATACATCTACCATGTACTAATAAACATATTATATTGACTTATCAGAATGCCACCAAAGAGAGGACGTCCAAGAGGTGGGAGAAGAATCCCACAAAATGATGAAAGAGGTCCAGAACCAGGGCCAGAACCAGAAATAGCTCCACAACCAATACGGCCAGAACGTAGAATAGAGGAATTGTTTTTACGTCAAAACCCACCTGTATTCAGCGGTACAGGAGATCCAGCTGAGGCTGAAACTTGGGTGCGTGCAATCGAACGCATCTTCAACTTTCTGCGCTGCACCGACCAGGAACGTTTAACCTGTGTATCTTTCCAACTGACGGGATCGGCTGACTTCTGGTGGGAAGCCAGAATGAAGACAATGACAGCTGATCAACTAGAAAACCTCACCTGGGAGCAGTTCAAGATTGGGATATATGATAAATATATACCCAAAAGTTACCGAAAGAAGAAAGAAATGGAATTCTATATCCTGAAACAGGGGAGGATGACGGTTACACAGTATGATAGGATGTTTTGCGACATGTCCAGATATGCCCCAGAACTAGTTGATACAGACGAGAAAATGGCTGAAAAATTTTGTGCCGGTCTGAGGCATGAAATCAGGATGGCTTTGGCTAGTCATGGAGGGTTGTCGTATACTGAATCCCTCAGTAGAGCTCTAGACATTGAGGCAGCAATGCCATGGGAAAGACCAGTGGCAACACCTATGCCACCACCCCCACAAGCCCAATCCCAGAACTACAAAGGGAAACAAAAATGGGAAGGCAATTACAATGGCCAAACTGAGAAGAAACCATGGCAGGGACAACCACCCCAGCAACAGGGCTTTGGAAGGCAAGTTGCTCCTAATCAGGCGGGGAACAACCAACAGAAAACTTCACCCTGCCCAAAGTGCAACAAAAACCATGGTGGAATCTGCAAGGCTGGCAGTGATAGTTGTTACATCTGTAACCAGAAGGGGCATTATGCAAATCGTTGCCCAAATAAGCAACACGGGATGAGCTTAAGGCCAAACCCACCATTCCAAGCCCCACATCTGAGAGCTATCCATGCGCTACCCCAGCCACGTCATCTGCAATTGCCGCAGCCTCAACAATCACATCAACCACAGCTGCCACAACCACAGCCACGTCAGCAGCAACAAAAGATGCAACCGTATCACGCAAGAGCCTATGCTATCAAACAGAACCAGCCCGAGAAAAACCAGGGAAACCTGGCAGGTATGGGCATGCTACTCAACACACCTGTTGTACTTCTGTTTGATACGGGTGCTTCACATTCTTTCATTGCAAGTGCATGTGTGGACACCCTAGGACTCAAAATAGAAAGATCTAATCAGGACATGAGTATCTCTTCACCAATAGGAGGAACAATGACAGTAACGCATGTTTGCTCGAACTTAGAATTGAACATAGGATCACTAGAGGTCATAGCAAACAACGTATATGTTATACCGATGTCGGACGTAGATATAATCCTAGGAATGGATTGGCTAGCTGAAAACTATGCTACAATCTTATGCAAGGAGCGGAAGATCTCTTTCAAATTTCCAGAAAAAAATGCTTGGGAATTTCACGGGATAAGAATGGGTAGGAGAATACCAATTATATCCACCCTACAAGCAAGAAAGATGATGAATAAGAAGGACTCTCAGGCATTCCTCGTGTACCTAAACGGGAAAGCTGAGACAAAAAAAGCAATTGAAGATGTGGATATCGTACGAGAATTCCGTGATGTGTTTCCAGAAGACTTGCCAGGATTGCCACCTAATAGGCAAGTGGAATTTACCATAGACTTAGAACCGGGAGCGGCGCCAGTATCAAAGGCACCGTATAGGATGGCTCCAAAAGAATTGGAGGAACTAAAAATTCAATTGCAGGAACTACTGGACCTAGGTTTCATCAGACCTAGTGTATCCCCATGGGGAGCACCAGTTTTGTTTGTAAAAAAGAAAGATGGCACCTTGAGAATGTGCATTGACTATAGAGAGCTGAACAAGCTAACACTCAAGAACAAATATCCTTTGCCAAGGATAGATGATTTGTTTGACCAACTTAGGGGTGCGAGTGTATTTTCAAAAATCGACTTGAGATCTGGCTATCATCAACTGAAGGTCAGACAAGAAGATATACCCAAAACAGCTTTTCGAACAAGGTATGGCCACTACGAGTTCGTAGTTGTGCCATTCGGGCTAACAAATGCACCAGCTGTATTCATGGATCTCATGAATAGGGTTTTTCACCCCTACTTGGACAAGTTCGTCTTAGTGTTCATAGATGACGTCCTCATCTACTCCAAAAATGAAGAAGAACATAAAGAGCATTTGAGGACCACTCTACAAACGCTAAGGAATGAACGACTCTACGCCAAATTCAGCAAATGCGAGTTTTGGCTGAGAGAAGTCACATTTCTAGGACACATCGTATCATCAGAAGGAATCAAGGTAGATCCTGCTAAAGTGGAAGCAGTACAAGAATGGAAGTCGCCAACAAATCCAAACGAGATCAGGAGTTTCTTAGGATTGGCTGGCTATTATCGAAGGTTTATTGAAGGATTTTCGAAAATAGCAAGGCCAATGACGCAACTGCTCAAGAAGGGGATCAAGTATACTTGGACGGACGAGTGTGAGGAGAGTTTCCAAAAACTCAAGAAGATGCTAACTACTGCGCCGGTTTTAGCAGTCCCCGAACCAGACAAAGAATATGTAATCTACACGGATGCGTCCAAAAATGGACTAGGTTGCGTGTTGATGCAAGATGGCAAGGTAATAGCATATGCATCACGACAACTTAGACCTCATGAGTTGAATTATCCGACTCATGATCTGGAACTAGCTGCAGTAGTACATGCATTAAAAATCTGGAGACATCACCTATATGGAGTTAGGTGTGAGATTTTTACTGATCACAAAAGTCTGAAGTACTTTTTCGAGCAAAAAGATCTAAACATGAGACAAAGGAGATGGCTCGAATTAGTAAAGGACTATGACTGTGGTATTAACTACCACCCAGGCAAGGCTAATGTAGTAGCCGACGCATTAAGCCGAAAAGTCTCGTCAAAATTAGGACATCTTCTCACGAGAGAAGTTGAGCTTATAAAAGAATTTGACAAGATGAAGATAGAAGTGATTAAACCACCTGGAACTATAGCAGGCGTTGTTGCGACAATACCTAGTTTAAGAAAAATGGTGGTAGAAGCACAAAGAAAGGATGAGAAGATGGAAAAATTACGGGAAAAGATAAGATTAGGAGATCTCAAAGATTTCCAAGAAGCACCAGACAATGCCATACTCTTTGAAGGAAGGATATGCATTCCTCAAGATGCAGAACTTAAGAATAAAATCTTGAGCGAAGCCCATGATACCCCTTATACTGCCCACCCGGGAAGTACTAAGATGTATCAAGATCTAAAAGAGAATTTCTGGTGGGAAGGAATGAAACGAGATGTAGCCTCGTTTGTTGAACGATGTCTTGCTTGCCAGCAAGTGAAAGCCTTACACCAAAGGCCTTACGGGGAACTACAACCCTTGGAGATACCAGAATGGAAATGGGATGATATAGCAATGGACTTCGTCACAGGATTGCCAAGATCCAAGCGAGGTAACACGGCTATATGGGTCATTTTGGACAGACTTACGAAGTGTGCGCACTTTATACCAATCCCAATCACCCATGGATCCGACAAGTTAGCTCAACTTTATGTTAGAGAAATTGTGCGTTTGCACGGAGTGCCAAAGTCAATTACATCGGACAGAGATTCCAAGTTCACATCCAGATTCTGGATCAGTTTACAAAAAGAACTGGGCACAAGATTGAATTTTAGTACAGCTTTTCACCCACAGACAGATGGTCAGTCTGAAAGAACGATTCAAACATTGGAGGATATGCTGAGGACAGTAGTGCTAGACCAGGGTGAAAACTGGGAGCACATTTTGCCACTCATCGAGTTTGCATATAATAATAGTCACCAAGCGACTATCGCTATGGCACCCTACGAAGCACTGTATGGGAGAAAGTGTAGATCGCCACTTTATTGGGATGAAGTGGGCGAGAGAAAAATCCTAGGGCCAGACACAATAGGTGAAATGATTGAAATCGTTCGCCAAATCCGACAGAGGATTAAGGAGGCCCAGGATAGACAAAAGTCATATGCTGATAAACGCCGAACTGACTTACAATTTGAGAATGGAGAAAAAGTCTTTCTGAAAGTTTCTCCATCAAAAGGGATCATTAGGTTCGGAGTTAAAGGGAAACTTAGACCCCGATTTATAGGACCCTATAAGATACTAGAAAGAATAGGCCCAGTGGCTTACAGGCTGGCATTACCGCCAAGCCTAGGAAATGTCCATAATGTTTTCCACGTATCACAACTTAGGAAGTACGTTTTCGATCCAAAGCACGTGATACACCAAAATGAGATGATCCTTAATCCAGACCTGAGCTATGAAGAAAGACCCGAAGCGATTTTAGATAAAAAGGTGCAACAACTCCGAAATAAATCAATCACCTCAGTGAAAGTTCTTTGGAGGCACCATGGGCAAGAAGAAGGATGAATGCCATCTTTCACCTAGGCCAAGATATGATGGCTGGACTTTGATTTAATATCAATGAACAAGTTATCTGACCACAAAAGGCACAGGCCGCCGCGACGTCCACCTGACAATATCTCGCAGCCCACAGCAGCAAAATTATTAAAACCAATAGAAGTAAGTACCTCAGACCATTCATTTTCACAAAGCTTGGTCTCCATGAGGAAAACCAAATCGGGACACTTATGTTTGATGAGCCAAACAAGCTGCCGAATTGTCGATTGGTTCCCAAGCCCTCGACAATTCCAAAAGAGGCAATTCATTGTGCGCGGCGGGATTGCTCCGAAGCAATCTCCACCGATGATGCAGTTGAGGGGAAAACGGTGGCAACCGAGCTCTCCTTAAGACGTTTCTGATCGTTTTTGGGAGAGTCAGAGTTGCCCGGAAGATCCACATTCACCACCTCGCTGAAGTGTCGTTTCCCTGAAGACAAGGTTGAAAGGCTGTTAGTGGGGCTTGGTGTTTTGGGTGTTGAGAGGGAGGAGGGCAGTGGGTTACGGGAAAGACGGGTCCATTTTTTCTTTTAGGTTTGGGGCATTTTTCCAGGTTTTTGGTCTGGGGATTGTATATGAAAGAGCTTTAGAAGGTCTTGTGTTGGAGTGAAGGGAGCGCTGGCTGGATCCATTATGATGGTAGGACTAGACGTTGAGTGAGCTATGTGAGTATTGGTTTTGAAAGAGAGTTCATTAGACTTAGGAAGAGAGGGGTTTTTTTTGTGGTTTGTGATATTGGCATTTTTCTGGTCTGGCAGGAAGTTTGCATCTGTAGTGGTAGTTATGTTAAGGTTTAAGGTGGATAGTTGTGGTTGTGGTAAAGGATTTCCTGAGTGCATGGGCTTATTTCCAGGTTCAATAGTGTTACTGTGGGTCTTGATAGATGGCGAGGGATTAAAGGAGAGGGGAGGTGGGCGTGGACGTCGAGCGTTGGGTATGTTTGGCCAGTTTTCCTCAGAGTTTGGGTGTGAGTGAGTGTGATGCCCCGCTCTTTTAAATACATATTAGATTAAATATGTGCATTAGTTATAAAATTCTTTTAATTATTTATGGTGATTATTTTGTTCAGATAATATTATTTCAGCAAAAGTCTGTATAAGAGATACAGAGCTGCGATTTAATATTCAGTCATGAATGAAACCAATAATTAAATTTATTGGTTTAACTATACGTTTGAGACTTTGTTTTACCAGTTTATTGATTTAATCAATATTATTAGAAAATTTAGATTTATAACCGATTTTATAAATCGTGTTATTTAAATCAAATTGCTAGAATTATAACTTGAGATCATATGCATAATAATTTTATTATTTCACATTATATGAGTTAAGGTATTAAGTCGCGAATTAATTCCGACTTTCACGTATTAAATCTCAAGATTGAGGATTTAATTTATGTAAATACGAGGAGTATTTATTAAACGAGAATTGGAGAATTATTACAGGAACTAGGAGAAACTAGATCACGGCACTACACGTATGTCTCGATTTTTCATCCAACACATCAATTCCTACACTATTTCCTACACTATTCCCTACACTATTCCCTACACTATTCCCTATACTATTCCACCTTCCCCTCCAATACACCATTACTGCAGAAGTTTTTCTAAAGATTGCAGATTTCTTCCTGTAGCATATCTGAACTCCATCACACCCCAAAGTTTCCTGTAGGAGAAGAAAATCACGCCAATATCCACAATTTTCAAAAGCTTCAGCACGCCGAGAAAGAAATTTCACGGCAAGATCACAATTGTCAAAGGATGCAAATTTCAACGATCAAATCTTCAAAAGTTGCAACTCCCGGTACCAAAATTTCCACCATTTTGATTCTGTTGTCTGCAGAAACTCCTCTATAAATTGAGGAGAGTTCTGCAGAAGGAAGAAGTGCAGCAAGAGGTGTGAGGCAAGAGAGAGTTTAGGAGATTTTTTTTTTTACTTGCAAGAGCTCAAGTGAGCTCCCTTCGCCGGGCCATTTCTTCGTCGACCGGCCACTAGGCTCTGAACCGAGAACGTGTACTCGTTCCTCCATCTTTAGGCTACCAAACCCAACAATCGAAAGGCCGAAACCTTCTCTATATTTTCCCGACCAAAGGCCACAATATCCTTCGGAGGCCAACGTTGAATTCCCGACTTAGCCACCGGCCAACTTACGGCCTTCGTTTCTCACTATCCTTACGACGAAAAAGGATCGAGAAACCACCGTTGTGTAGCCTGATCTATCTCGCACGAGGAAAACTAAGTCGTAGACCTTCGCGGCTAAACCCCATCGCGGAACGACGACCAGAAAAAAACCCCGGCGAACAACTTCCATTAGTGCTCACTTGGACAAGGGTAAGTTGACGCCCTTATTTCGATGCATTCCCGTTTCTATTATATTATGAGAAATTTCTGGGGTATAGATGGGAGTGTGGTAAATATTCGTACAAAGTTTCATATCATTTGAACTTCGTTTACTACCCTTTTAAAATTCGAGAAGTCTACTGCCCGTATCTGCTAAAACTGTCGTGAGGCAGATGATTAGGTTAATTATTTCAGTAACCATATGTTGATATTTAGCTCTCAAATTTTTATTCTATGAAGATATATGTGTTAGCTATCTACATATAAAATTTGAGCTCATTCAGGTAACGTTTGCTATTTTTCAAAAATCTGGACTTTCAGTTGGCAGAAACTGCCGAATCTGGTAGGCGATGGGAAAATCGCTATATCTCTTAAACTACTTGGAGTTTTTCAACATACTTTTTTTTTAATTAAACTAGACTCAAAGAGGTTTCTATTGATATAAAATTAGACTCCATACGAGTTCGGAGTAAAAGCAGTTTATTAGTTGAAGTTGAATATATACAGTTTTGTTGAGATGGAAATGATTCAAAATAATTCTTATTAAGGATTTTAAAGTTTTATTGTTGATAAAATATCACTTTTAGTTTATAAATGAGCTATTGAGATATATAAATATTCTGAGAAAGATTTCATGAGAACTTGTTGGTAAAATTATATTAGATGGAATAGTTGATAAATGAAATATTAAAGATTTATTAATTAAATGGTTAAAATATTAAAATTATTAGATCTTCTCGAAAATTTCTTTTTATAGTTAACTCCTTTTATTATTTTAAAATATTTTTACAAATGTTCCTAAAATCTCACAATGAAATTTTCATCAGGAATTAATGTTTAGAATTTATTAATGACTTATTAGTTCTTTTAATAGTAGCAATATATATATATATTGATTGGCATTATTAAATGGGGAAAAGGAAAATATTTTATAAATTATTCTTTATTTATAATGGATAAATAAAGGAATAATATAAAATGGGCTTTCCTACATCCTCAAAGGTACATGAAGTATTTCGATAAAAGAAGAACGATTGTATATGAGTTAGATACAGTCGTTTAAGGAAATATGGGTAGTTAGAGAAATGAGTGAATAGTGATTCACTGCATTTGTTGTTATCTTTTCTATTATTCACTCGAACACATGTTTCGTGTTATCAAAGGTTCAAATAAACAAAAGCGCCTGAGTAACCTATCGCGCTAAGGAAAGAGAATCATTGTCTTAAGTAGCAAAACACTGCAATCAGGTAGGCATTACTTTCGTATATATCAAATGAGCTTAAATGTTACGTTCAAGCAAGTTATTTCATGACAAAATCTTTGAGTTGAAGTTATTTCAAGTATTGTCTTGCCATAAAATGTTTTAATTTCAGTATGATATCTATCTGATATGGCTTTGCCAGTTATCATGTAATCGAATTCGGGTCTTGAGCAGTTGATAGCTATCCTGCCTTGGCTAGTGTACACCAGTGACCGTGAGTCATCTAGCGGGTTGGCCGGTCAAGTGACCGTGAGAGGTGGCCACCTCTCCGGCACACAGATTCAGATATGATAGATTACAAAAGAACTTAGTCTGATCAGACGAACTTTAGAATCACAAATGAATTTAGTATGCTTAGGGCCTTTTTAAGTAAAAAAAAAAACCCTTGGTTATACTATTGAAATGGCATGACAATTTACATTTATTATGTATGTATATGATTTTCGGCATATGTCTACTGAGTACTTTGTACTCAGCCCTGCATGTATTTCTAAATGTGCAGGTTGAGCAGTGATGAGTGATGATGGGGTGTCGTGCGGAGCTTTGTCATATTTACTAAATAAACTCTTGGCGATACATGTCTTCATACATGTATCACGTTCTATTTCCGCTGCGAACACTCAGTTATGATGCATATTATCCTATTATGTTGGATTGTCAAATCAAGTTATTGTATAAACACTTAAATCGGATACTCTTGACCGATTACTCGCTCTTATCTATTTATGTGTGTTTTTTTTTTCATATGATGTCTCAATCTTAGTTCAATTCCTTTATTATTATTTATCACCCCTTTTCTGTCCCCTCTCCTAATTTTCCTTCCCTAGTCACGGTTTCCCGGCTTACCTATCCTTAGTTAAGACCGGTCGTGACAGTGAGTTGGCTGGGGTTGGTTATTATGGGGAAGAGAGCTTTTAATGGCGGGAGGGCGGATGCGTTTGAGATGAGAAGCTTTGAGGATAGGGCCATAAATGAGATCATCAAACTGCTTTCCCAAATCGTCATTGTCTGATTCTTTCTCACACACTCTAGTATGGTGTCCCATAATCCCACACTTGTAGCAAAAGATCGGCAGATTTTCATATTTGAGTGGAATCCATAGGTTTTTACCACCAAAGTAGATGGTGATAGCCCGTAGCAGCGGGAGGGTAATGTCCAAGCAAACCTTGAAACGAGCGAAGCAACCGGCATAATTTGCTTTCGTGTCGATTTCATCCACTGCTCCAATCTATGCAACTATATTTCTGAGAATAACCGGGTTCAGGCAGCGCATAGGGAGATCATACGCCCTCACCCAAAAACTACATTTAGTGATTTGGATGTGTGAGGGTTGTTCCGATCCATCAAGAGGAGCAATTGCAAACAAATAGCCATCAAAGTGCCACGACTGCCTTTGAATAACCCAATTCCGATCCTCCTGAGTCGCAAAGGAGAACACAAACAGATTTTTACGCCATTCTCTGGTTGTGAAATCCCCCTTAGTTTTCCACGATTTCTTCATAATCTCAAGTAAATGAAATCCATTCGAGGGGTTTGGGGCATATAAGGCGCCCCACCAGATTGTATTAAGCCACAGCAGTTTGACCTTCATCGGGATTCAGATCACCGGGAATCAGAATCACTTCTGCCTCTTTCTCAGTTCGCTCTTCAGGCCCCGTAACAAAACCATGATCCCTCGACGATCCTCCAAATTCCATACCTGCAAAACATAGAAAAGGAGAAAAACAAAACCCTACCAAAACACAGATCCACAAGCGAAAAGCTCAAAAGAGAAAACAACGGATGGGAAAGAAAGAAACGGGAAGAGACGTCAACAAGAGATCGGAAACCCTAACGAAAAGGGGCGACAAAGCACGAAGGGGGAACCCTAACGAAAACTCAAGAAGAGTGACAAACCCTAGAAGACTAGAGAACGAAAACCCTAGACACCCTAGGGACACCATAAATAGTTGTAATGAACAGTACTCCCGTAATGAACAGTACCGGCCGAAGTATCAACTCTGTCAGATACTTTGAGAGCAACACTAGCAAATTTGTCTACATAATGACAACAACCAAACTTGAGTATCAAATACTCAACAGTTGATAATATATATATATATATATATATATATATATATATTTATATTTTTATATATCCAACTCATAATTCATCTCCAATCTAACATGATTCCAATAAGGCAACAACATTGAATGCGAACAAGGAGGGAGCTTGACCCTCAAGACTTTCCATTAGAAAACTCAAGTAGGAAAAGAAAATATTCCTTAATTAGCTCCAATTAAACATCGATTCCAATAAGGTAATCCCAATTCAAATAGGAAACATCTGTACTACATCATAATATATATCTATATATACACACACCTTCCATCCTACTCTCTACATACACTTTTAACATCGTGAATTCAACAAGAAAGATAGAGAATAGAGAGATGGGGTCTGCAGAATTACCGTCGGAATTGATATTCGAAATTCTGAGCCGAACATCATTGGAAACCCTAGAACGATGCAAGGCGGTTTCAAAGAGTTGGAAACATATTATTTACGAGCCTTCTTTTCTCCCTCTCCACTGCCAAACAACCAATTCCCTCTTCGGCTATTTCTTCCAAGACGTAAGACGCATTGCCAAATTTCCGTCGGCGTTGGTATCCTCCGCCCACGGCGCCGCAGCTGCCGCAGCCATCAAAGTAACTTGGTCGTGCGACGATATGGAGATCCTAGCCTCGTGCGATCAAGGGATTCTTTGCTGCGAGAGACGAATATGCTACAACAAGCGATTCTACGCTTGCAAGCCCGCCACCAGCCAGTGGCAGGCTCTTAGGTATAATTTTTTTCCTAACTATGTTTCTATAACTTGGTATAAGTAGTAGTCGAGGTCTTTAATTTTATAGTATTTTTTATATTTCTAAATTGGATTATCGTGATACTTTTTCAACCATTAGTCATTCTTACAACAAATAAGCTAACTTAGATGGTTTAATTTGCCTTAATTGTATGTAGTGAATGCGAAAACTTTATGAAAGGAAAAAATATATAAACATGATAAAGAGTTTATATAACAAGTTCGACGATGATGGACAAATAGATTATGGTTTAATTTATTTAATTTGATGACAACCAAATTGTTACACGCGCCTGAACTTAAAAAAAAAAAAAATGAAAAAATAGTCTGCAAAGAAACGGCTAGTTAGCCAAAATTTTATTCTTCCTTTTACCTATACCACTAGTATTTGCACTCGTGAAATTTCACGCACGAAAAACATTTTATATTTTATTAATATAAAACTGATATTAATTTTATTATTATATAAAAAAATTATAAATATAATTAAAAAAAATACTGTAATTTAAGATAAATATTTTAGTTTAATATAAAAAATAAAGAAAAATTCACATTAATAAAAATTGATATTGTGAAAAAAGAAAACAATATAAGTTAAAAGATATTTGAAAAAATAGATTTATTCAAAAAAAAAAGTGGAGAGAGAAGAGAGAATTTTCTTAAGTTTTAATCTTTAAATAAATATATTTTTTATATTTTAAATCTAATATTTACATAACATATATCAAAATAAAGCTTTTGTCATGATCTTTAATTTGATATGCATATAAATATTTTATAATTAGTCAAATTTCACAATTTTAGAAAGAAATAAAATAGAAAAATAAGAAAAAAGAAAAAGAAAAAAAATGTATATCTTATAAATTAACCTTATTTTATTATAATCACAAATTTGCCACTCAATTTTGAAATTGATTTGAAATCAATTTAAAATTGAGAACTCCCTTTTTAATATAGTATAGATATATATTTACACATCCGTGTGGTTGATCTCCTCCAGAAGCATTCTAAAGCTGTTCCTTGGCGCTTCTTTGCGCTTTGGGACAAGGTCTTGGGCATGCTGTCGAATTTTAGGCTTCAGATTACACATATTAATTTATATAGAAGAAAATAAAGTGGCTGATATAATGGCTACGCACTCTCATATTCGTATGGTTATCTAGGCTTTGGAGGTTTTGCTACAGGTTTTGGTTGAGTTTTGCTGGTGATCGGTTTTGGCGTTGCGGCTTTCTTATGCGGCGGTTGGTGGAGAGCTTTGCTAGGAATGGGATGGGCAACGTCAGGGAGGTGTTGTGGCGGCTGCCTAGCAAGGTTCGGGCTTGGCTGATGGCGGTTAGTTGGGGGAGGTTTATGGGAGCGGCACACAGCTCTTTTACAGACTCCGAGCGAGCTCGGGTTTGGGGCTGTGTTGCTCGATCTCTGTTGGATGCTCATCAACAGGTTCGTAGTCTGTTGGCTTTGAGCTTTGTGGTCACCAGTTGGACTGTCATTGTAGAACTGGTGATGGGTTTTGTCAACCTTATGGTCCTTATGTTTTTCTTGCTTCTTAGCTTTCTCACCATTTTTTGTTTTTGTGCTTTCCGTGGCGGTGAAGGGGTTCGGAATTACTTAGGGGCGATGGTTAAGCCGGAGTTCCTGAAGTTTTCCATCCTTCATTGTTGTTTCTTCTGGCTCTTTTGCTTTGTAGACGAGTACTCTTTTTCCTTGCTTAGGGTTTTCCCATTGGGTTTTCCTTAGCGATGTTTTAATGAGGCTCAGCCCTTAGTCCGCTTTCCTGTGTTGTCAAGATTTTTTGTAGGTTTCTTTCTTTTTTAATAAAATCGTCATCAAATAATAAATAGATTTACACATCCATATTTTATTCTTCAATTCTCCCTTTCCCTCTCAAATCTTTCTTTATATCATTACTAGTTTGTCGCTCGTCGAAATTCGACGGAAATTAATTATTATATATAAAATTTGTTAACAATATTAACTTTTAACTTTTAAGTATAAATTTGATAATTATACAATCTGTGCACTATGAAATTCGTTTATATGCTCGTACTTGTCTCAAACCCAATTAATCTTTTATTTAAATTCTACAATTAGTGAAGTCTCCCGAAAAAAATAAATGTGAATTTATGAACATCTATATGTAGGGGGGAAGGAGATTAGGGTTTGGGCATGGGGGAGATTGGGGAAGATGATGTGGGTTTTTTTGTTTTTATTTTAATTATTTTTTCCACATGTCAATAATATGTCTAGGTGTCAATTTTCGGCTGCCACCGTGTCATTTCTGGCGCTGACGTAAGAAAATACAGGACACCGGATAAAAACGAGACAAAAATAAAAAGTTATGTATTTAGAGGCAGATTTTTTAAAATAGGAGCAAAAACCATTTCCGCGTAAACGTTATGAATTTATAGGCAATTACCCCTTAATTATTTAGATACTATTAAGTAGTTTGGGTACTTAACGGGTATTCCTATAAATTAACTCGTCCACTTTCTACTTGCGTTAAGTGCTTTAAATTGCTTTTTTTATCTAAAAGAAATATTTTATTTTTTGGTTAATTGCCCATAAAATATTGAACTTTCATTCAATTCTGGTTTTGTACATAAATTTTGAACTGTGGCGTGATAATTACTAAACTTTTGATTTTATCTGATTTTGCTAGGGCTGTAAATGAACAGAGCTACTCGCAAGCTATTCGAGATTCGGCTCGAAAAAAGCTCGTTCGGAGCTCGATTCGATAATAAACGAGCCGAGCTCGAGCCTGATTTCGAGCTCGAAATTTTTATCGAGCCAAGCTCGAGCCTGACAGTGCTCGGCTCGTTGAGCTCGCGAGCCTGTTCACGAACCTTCAGTCGAGCCTTCAATCGAGTTAGTACACGAGCCTTAAACGAGTCGAACTCGAACTCGAGTAACATATTAATTAAGAAGATTTTCTTAAATTTATAACAAATTTGAGTTTGAACATCATATATACGAACATCTAACGAGCCGAGCTAGAGCTCAAGCTCGAATTCAACATTATCGAGCATCACCCGAGCCGAACTCGAACCGAGCTCGAGCTTAGTAAGTGAGTGACGAGCCGAGCTCGATCATCAAGATAAAAGCTCGAATCGAGCTCGAGCCGAGCTCGAACACCCAAATATTTAAACGAGCCGAGCTCGAGCCTGCTAGTATTCGGCTTGGCTCGGCTCGTTTACAGCCCTAGATTTTGCTACTAATTCAAATTCCGCCCAAATACCAAGATAATATGGCGTGTCCATATTTGACGTGACGTATTTATTGATAATTTTTTATCAATAAAAAAAGAACACAAAGCAAATACTCCAAATTGTCAATAACTTAATATATCAAATCAAATAATAGTATTTTTTTTTTAATTCTCACATTTAAATCTACTTTTTTTTAGTTCACTATTACAAAACTTATTATGTCACGACCGCACTTGCTAAGGATATCAAATTCGGGGAAACCGCGACTAAGGGAGGGGATTTAGGAGCGGGATTTAGAAAGGGGCATATTTGGTTCCTTGATGACTCGACTTTGTAAAAGGGAAACAATGGAAATTAGCTAGATAATAACGAAGGCCATGAGGGGACCGTACATAATATTATAAAAAAAAAGGGGTACTCAACGAGTTTGAGCACATTGTTACATAATACATATTGTTTTGACAGATAACATAATGTCTTAGCAAAATCAGTGTTCGCAGCGGAATAACAACAACTTGAGTATATGTATGAAGACATATACTCCACTCTGAGGTTCTCGTCCTAAATTGACAAAAGCTCCGCTTGCACACTACATCCCCGATCACAGCTCAACCTGCACATTTAAAAATACATGCAGGGCTAAGTACGGGAGTACTTAGTGGACACTTGCCGAAATTTACATACATGCATAATATTTTATTGTCAAGCCTTTCAACAGTAGTAAGATACGAGGGTTTTCCTTTAAAGACTCGTATTTACCAAAAATAATATCATTTCTTTCATCAATAACTCGCGCAGGCATTTTAATATCATTAATCACCATATCAGTAACTCGTGCCGAGAGGGAGGCCTCCCTCTACGGACACTATGATCGGCCAACCCGCTAGATGACTCACGATCACAAGGTGTACACTAATTCCGAAGGGATTTGCGGTCCCATCCAGAATCCGAATTCGATTAACATCAGATAGACAATTAATAACAAAACATAAAGTATTTAGGCATTGACAATATCATTCAAATTCATAAGCATAAAGTCTTTAACAATTCTACTATATGGTTTTAGTTTATACGTAAGAAAGCCCACCTGGTAGTAGAGACTCACGACTAAGCCTTAAACTCTTGTGCTTGACCTTTAATACGAGAAAATAAGCAAGATTTTAATTCAAGGAAATTCTCAAATAAATGAGGATGCGTAATGTAATTATGCATGGCTCATATTCCTTTAATTATTAATCCAACTATTGGATTAAAGCCCGTCTTATGAAATCGGATAGTTAATCTTAATAATCCACTCATCTTGAATTAGTCTAACTCACTTACCATCTAATAATTAGTAAGTTTTAAAATTAATAACTAATTAAATATAATTAGGATTAAAAATGAGGGCCCAAAATAATAATTCTTATTGGGTTCAAATAAATAAATCTTATTGGACTTAAACAACAAAAGTAGGAGCCCAATTATATAAATCTGAAGCCTATTAAATAAATAATGGGAGCCCAAAGCAAAGCCCAAAACAACAAAAATAAGCTTCAGCCAAGGATTGGCCCAACAGAACACTCAAAATCCCCAATTCGATCCCTCTCTCTCTCTCAATCGATCTGCTGCTCCCTTCAAACCTGCCGTCGCCGCTGCATTCTGGCCGTTCCAGCCGCCGGCGAGGCCGGCGTTGCTCCGGACCCCGACGCCGGTCTGTTCCCTCATCTCCTCTCTCTCGATTCGAAGCGCCGGTGGAGAGCCTGAGCCATAGTTCTACTTTTCCCCAAATCGAGCCCTAGTTCATCACCTTATGCAAATCTCGCCGTTGCCGCCGCTGCAGTAGGGAGGCCGGCGAGCACTCCTCCGTGGCTGTGGTTCAGTTAATGGCGAGCAGGGGGGGGGTCCGCCATTTCCAGTGTTTCTCTGAGTTTCGATGCCGAGGAGAGCTCCGTTGTCGCGCCGATTACGACGCCTTCCTAAAAGCTAAGTTATCTATTTTCGTTCTTCTTCTACTTCAGTTTCTAGTTTGTTAAGCGTGGGGGTTCTCATGATTCGCTGTTCTAGGGTGCAGAGTATAACAATGTTTCTCTTATCATCTGTGAAACTGATCAAGTTATGCGCCGCATTTTCTGTATTCCTAATGGAGTTGAACTTAAATGTGTTGTTGGTTGTGAACTGTGATTTCCTAATGTATGAAGCATGCTCTGTTGGGTGTGAAATGTATATACGAGAGTAGTGAACTGTAAAATACCTTGAGAGTTTGCTTTGGTTGGAGATTGCAGTTGAATTGAACAAACAGCAGGTGTTTCTGAAATAATGGAATGGGTCTTTGCATTAATGCAGGTGGAAACATGGAAGAAGGTAGAGCATTGAAGTCAAGCTTACCTTGAGAATGCTTGGCAGAGAAGGAGTGCAGATTCCTGCTGTTGCTGCTGAGTGTTGAATGGAGAGAGTGGTGGTTTGAGGAATGAAGTGTGGAGTTAAACTAGAAGGCTGGGTTGGTGTGCACTTGAGTGTGCTAAAGGAAGGAGTATGGTTGTAGAGTGGCTGAGATGACAGCCTAGTGTACTTGGGCATGGATGGCTGCATGGCGTGGGAGGAGGTAGCAGTTGGGGAAGAATGGAGTGTGTAGCTGCAGAGGAGGCTGCTGGGAACTGTAGCAGCAGCTGCTGGGCACTGTAGCAGCAGCTGTCTCAGCCCAAACGTCCCCTCCCTCCCCTTGTTTTTCTTCTTCTTTTCCTTAGTCTTTGGGTTGTTGGCAGATGTGTAAGCATAGGGAGTACCTCTCCCTTTTTCATTTTCTTTTGTAAAGTTGTGATGTGATCTCAAAAATGTAATCTAAATAAAATGTGATGTGATCAAATAAAATCTTTCAGTGTTGGTTGTTCTGTATTTGTATTATCGTTCACTCGCAGTTAAATACTGGTCGACTAAATACTCTGCCTTTCGATATCTAATTGTATTGTAAAATCGGTAGATTGCTAAATTAAATCCATAGATTTAATTCATTCGTCATTCGGATACCTAAATTAAATCCGTAGATTTAATTAGCTTCAAAGTCGGAAATAATTCACGACTTAAGTAACATCATGAAATAAACTCCATCCCGATTAATAAATAACACAACTTCGCTAAGTTGGTTATTACTTTGAGTAATAATTATTCATCGACTCAAAGATTCTCATCGCGGTCTTAAACACGCGAAGGTAATTAAAAATGCATACTGCTAGTGTAGCGACTCTGTTTCCAAATTACGAAATTCAGAATCATAGTTGGAATTCATAAAACGTTTCATTTACTAAAAGATAGATTAATAAACACGCAATACTGGACTTAAATAAATATAAAAGAGCGGGTTGTTACATATTACTCCAACATATTGAATAGAAGTCATTCAGATAGTATAAATATATATAGTATATATAAAAAACAAAATCTTTAGACGATAAAAATTTAATAAAATTTATCACTTAGCTAAATAAACTTTTGATATATTAAGTTATTGACAATTAAAATGTCGTTTGGCTGACACACCAAAATTTGAAGAATCCCCTTACTATTATTGAATTTATTTAATTAATTAATTCAACTAAAAAAATACTAAATTATTGACAGTTTGAGTTGTTTGTATTTTTTCTTTATTGATAAGGAATTAAATAAAAAATATTATTTTGCCAACTAATTGCCATGCAAGAATAAATAGGTCACATCAAAATTGGCACGCTATATTCCATATTAGCTTGGTATTTGGCCTGAAATTGGATTAGTAGCAAAATCAAATAAAATCAAAAGTTTAATAATCATCACGCCATAATTTAAAGTTAGTGTGCAAAACCAGAATTGCATAAAAGTTCGGTATTTTATAGGCAATTAACCCTTCTTTGGTGTGTTTTAATTATGAATTTTATCATGAATTTGAGAGACTCCTTAATTGCGCTCCTAGTTAAAATCGAATAATGAAAAAGAAAAAAAAATGGAGAGGATTGGGATATGAGAAATAATAAAGACCCTTTAGATGTCACGCCCCAATTCCCGAAGGAAGGCACGAATGCCGAAATGTGACTAGGGTTGGATTTAAGAAGCGGGAAAGAAGGGGGTAATAATAATAATAATAATAATAATAATAATAATAATAATAATAATAATAATAATAATAATAATAATAATAATAATAATAATAATACATAGATAACTTATTTAAGTAGCAATATTTTTAATATTAAAGTCGGAAAGTTTGGCTCAGCACGCTGGTGGTTTAGAACCAATCTACAAATACGTGCGGCTAAACAATCGGACATTGAATTACAATTCTAATAAAGCGATAAATGATGGGGTAACCGAGTCTAACTCGCCAAAAGGAGTTGACCGACCAGCTCACTCATGAAATTGGCATAGCACACCATGATCATGAGGGCTTTGGTCAAGCGTCTAAGAGGGGCCGACTACATGCACTCTCCATCGAGCGGTAAATAATAAATAATTTGCGTGCAAATAAATAATAATACCAAACATTAATTCTATATATACAATCTTTGATTATAATTTTTACATACTCAAAATGTATAATAGACTTTTTATTATAATAGTTATTTCAAAATATTGCAGCCAGCCCTCCACAGCTGCTTCCATCTCCATCAACTTACTGACCTGAAAAGATTAAAAGAATTTTGGGCTGAGTACTAGTGTACCCAGTGGGTCATGCATTTTTGAATGATCATTTTCATATGATAGTCCATGCATGTACGCGAATTATAGAAGGTTTTAAAAATAAAACATTTAACTTCTATAATCACAAATCATTTCATTCATTTGCGCGCGTTATACCGTAGTACCACTGTTACCCTTATCCTTTCATTCGTAGTCCCTGGGCGACCCCTGGGAAGTAAGCATTCATTTATTCATTCATTAACTAGATGGGACCCCGGGACGAACCCACGTCAGCTACACCATCTAGCCGGATTAAGGGCGAACCCAAAATCCTCATTTTGTCTATAAGGCTCGTGGGGATCAATCCACTACCTTAAGACAGTGCGCACAACTTTTAATAGGTGTGTCAGACCCATTAAAAGCCACAATTGTTAACATAAGAGCATTAAACAGTAGGAGAACGTAAAAACATTTCATGGACATACCACATTTTATATAATAACATGAGAGCTTAATAACTCAAATATATTTTGAAAAATAGAACCCACCTTAATTTTACGATGCTCTATCAGTTTATCGAAATTCTCCTATTCGATCCAATCCTCACACGACACAAGGCGCCATATATATATATATATATATATATGCCAAAAGCTTATTTTTAATTATGTGTTTGGTGTTGAGTGGTCGAAAATAACATTCAGCTCATACCTATTTATACTAGCTCAACAATCTTAAAATATCTAGCTATAGGTTGCATGAGTCACTTTAATAGGTTGATAGGTTTGCTTAGTTAAATTGTTAAAATGAATCCACGTAAGTTCATGCAGATTTATATACTAATACTCCCTCCGTCCCAGCTTTTAGTATCCAACTTTCCTTTTTTGACCGTCCCACATTTTAGTATCCATTTCTATTTTTGGTAAAAGTAGGCGGGACCCTTACTCCACTTTAATTATTTTAACTCTCATATAAAATGTGGACCCTTATTCCATTCACAACACATCAATCATTTTATTAAAACACGTGCCGTTCTCAACTGGATACCAAAAGCCGGGACGGAGGGAGTATATTTAGTTATATATCTATACATGTATATACGTACTATGTAATCATATAATACATATATTTATTTCTTCATTTTATTTTATAGGTATATATATCTACATATATATATATATATTAATAAATTAACTTATTAATAGTACACGTATAGGGTATATGTATGTATATAACTTAACAATCTTTAATTAGTTTAGTTATATAATATGTACTTAATTAACTTTAGTTATATATTCATACGTATATGCTATAAATATATATATTTGCATTACTAAAAAGAATATATAATCATATATCTATGGTATATATATATATATATATATATATATATATATTATAAATTTTAAATAGTCTTTTAGATAAAATATATCTTTAAATTCAGAAAAAATAAAATTAAAAAAATTAAAAAAAATATGACAATATAATGCAGTTGAGCTAATGCTGTGAAAATGCTTAAAGAAATGTAAATGCAAATTTTAAATATGATGAGAAATGAGTAACGACACATTATGCTAAGATCTAATTTATTCTAGGCTTAAATAAATCCTAAATAAATTCTACCAAATATTCTTAAAAATCTAATATTATCTTATGGAAAATCGGAGTGTTACATTAGAAGAATTCAAGGAGAGCACAATGAAGGAAGAAACCCCAAAATCTAAGGAAGCAAACACCTACAAAAGCACAAGTGAGACTACCGAATCTGCATCGGAGGACATACCGGATTTAAGTGACGAAGGAGTGTCTCACAATGATTTTAAGGATGGAGCTTGGTCTCAAAAAGATGCTCTCATATTAGAGACATTATCTGAAGACGCTATCATACGTTTGGGTAATGAACTCTTAACAAACTTAACCGCTGGGATATCGCAACGACATGTCGGTTCCATACTTCTTTTAGCTTTCCATTTACATGCTCCAGGAATTGGAAATACTGAGAGAATTGTATCAGTAGACAAGCTAGCAAGAGAAAGAGACTCTGAACTGATGAGCCTTGAAAATACAGTTACATATAAACCTGGGAAACCTTGTACAGTATCAGAGAAGGGAACAAAGTTTGAGAAAGCAAGAGCTTATGCTTTTATAGCAGCTTCAATGTTAAAGATGTTTACAAGATCATCAGAAAACTATTGCCGTTCTTGGACTCATATCTTGAATGGACACCGGAAGTTTTACTTGATCGAGACCCCTATTACAGCACCTAAACCACTCGGAAAAGTCCTGCAACAGATTCGCCATCACTTCTCTGTTTCAGATATAATGAAAGCGACATTATACAGAATTCTGTATAACATGAATGAAGGTGGCAATATTACAAGTGTTCAGAAGTATCTTTATGATATTCATCTGTCTCATACAGGGATGCACATTGTACCAATAGCATACAACATTTGTCTTGCTATGAATGTTTCTCCTGGAGACCTGATTCGGGCCATATACTCTCCAAGTTTTCATCCCCAAATTGTTGCCTTGGTCGCTGCATTCAATCTGATGATGAATCATGATGAAGAACACACTAGACAAATGTGGAAATATGGAAGAATATTTGAGAGCAAGTTTTTCTCAACATTACAAACTCGATCCTGTCGCAAACTTTGTTTTACCTTAGCTTGCATACTGAAACGGGAAAGGGCAAGGTCTCATGCCAGAATTCTGGATATCAAACAGTTTGAGGCGATCAGTCAAGAAGATCGAGAGAAACTGGAAGAGGGGGCCAAGTTAATAGTTAGAGCTTTGAACATCATAGCATTTGGCGAGCCTAAAACCTTGGTGGACTATATTTTCAGTGCCTAATTTCTTCGTCAGTATATATTTTAATGAAGGCTTTTTTATGTAATTTTCTTATATATATACCATGCTTCATATTCTTAACCTTTTTGTCCTTGCATGCAGGAGGGAAGCTGCCGCATCTTCTTCTCTGTAGATATACAATATACAGCCTTCCTCTGCAAGCTCTACACAGCTGCCTACTTGCGCAATTTGTCTTGGTAGTGTTTTTTGAAATTCCTTTTTGGAAAATATGACTTCATTTTCATGGATAAGATGTAGATATTGGATATGTAAGATTTGTAACTTATGGTTTACACCACTTTTCAATGGTTTGCAGAGAGACTAGACCAAGATACTCTGCTGGAATTCTCGCTACAATCTGCAATCACTCCTTTCATTGCTCTTGTATGTCTAAATGGATTGATTCTTCTTGCCCGGTGAGTGCTAATGTTCCTACCATGATATATTGATATTATAGGATTTGTTAGTGTCATGACTAAACATCTATCAAACTGGAGAGAACATTTTTTTTGTCTTTGGCATCTATTAGATCTTTTTAATTGTTGGCATGTGCTTCTTCTGGGCATCACATGTGTGTGAGTCGAGTTTAAGACAAACTTGTATCCGAGGGGATGAAACATCACAATTCAAAGCCTTTTTTCACATTACTCCTTCTGTGTCATGTCTTATGTGTTATTCAAATATCCCAAGAATATAGAAAGGCACGAGGTGATCGAACAATATGCTAACTTGATAACTAGCCTACAAGAAAGAGTTTCTCAACTTGAAGCTGAAAAAGGGAAAGATAGAGATATAGAAGGAAAGGGAATTTGTTCTATTAAGCAACTGTTTTTGTGGATGGGTGAAGAAAATACAAGGAGAAAAATGATGTTGATAAAGTGGTGTTGATTGATAAAGTTGATGAGTAAAGGTTTTGCATTGATGATATGTACTTGATACTTTATATTTGATGGTTAATTTTAGGTATGAAATTTGTATTTATATTTTTAACAAGATTGCTGGATGAAATATTTGATTTTAAATGTAATAAAATTTATTGAATTTTAATTTCGCTTTGGATTTTAAGATTTTAAAACAAGTGTGAACTACGATATTTTACTGTGGTTATAAATCGTATTAGTAAGTATAAACTATATTGCAAATTGTAGTTTATTTTTGTACAATGTAGGCTTTTCTACTCATAGACTACGTGCAAACTATAGCCTATGTTTCATGAGGACTACGGTTTTAAAATATTGGTCTTTTGTAAACATAGATAATTACGTTCATTTAAATCATAGACAAAGGTACACGTATACTGCGATGCGGAATAAATTAGTTACGGTTAAAAATTGAAACTGTAGATTATGTGCGTTATAGACTACGATGTACAGTGTAAAGAATAAGAATCTATTGTGTGAATTTCAGATAAATAAAATACAAAATAATAACTTTTATGTTCTCAGTCAAGAATGTGCGAAATAGGGGATGATGTTATCAGAATCTATTATGTGAATTTCACATAAATAAAATATAAATAAGAAGTTTTATGTTCTCAGTCAGGAATGTCGATCATGGTTATCGCGTGGTATAAGAGTAGAGGTATATACGACTAGTATTATTTAGTTTAGCAATGACAATGATTATTATTTATGTTTGCTGGATCATGCTTCAGATACTTTTAATTCTTGAATTAATTTCGTGAAGTAATCAAATATAGTTTAGGTTGTAGGACTACATGTAACATATGGTACATTGCCGGTTGATTACAATGTATTAATTGGATGGTTATGTATTTTTTTTAGGGGTTTTTGCAAATAAAATCACGAACAATTTTAAATTTGCAATTTTAACGTGACTTTTGAAGTGTGGCGAATTAAATCATAACCTTTTAAATTTTTGCAATTTCGTCCCCTCAATTTTTTTCGGCCACCGGAGTGATGAGTTGGAGCTTATGTGGATTATTTTTTTCCACGTAATTAATTTCTAACTAAGATCAAATTGCTGACTAAGATTAAAACAAAATCAAAACCTAATTCTTTTATTTTACTTATTTTTCGTCTTTCATAAAAATATATTTGATGTGTATCTTAAGTTAAAGATCATGACAAGATCTTCAATTTGATTTAAAATTCATTAAATATGAATTTGAAATAAATAATTTATTAGTATAATTTAAAATTTTAAAGTGATTGTTTTTCTCTCTCCTATCTCTTTTACAATATTCTTTATTTATTTTTTCTCTTTCTCCTTATTTTGTTATTATATTATTTCTATTTGTATCTCTTTCTCCTACAAGATTTATATATCTTCTCTTCTCTTTTGATTAAAAAAACATAATATTTATTTTTTGAATTATTTTATCAAAGCATACATAAAAATATTTAAATTAAAAATATAATGCATAATTATCAACAAATATCGAGACAATATTATAAAAGTATTTATTAATTTAATTTTAATAGAAAATAATAATCAATAACAAAAAAATTTTGGAAAAATTTAATTATTATTATACAATACTCATTGAACTTAATATTATACTCCTACTCATTAAGTTGATAAAATTATTACTATACACTATTTTAAATCAAATACTAATATTTAAATTAATATTTTTTTGTTATTAATTAATTTGATTCATAAATAAATATTTTTACATAATTTCAAATTTTAAAAATAAATAAATATATCGTGGCCGTGCATCGCACGGGAGGATGTACTAGTTTAAGGAAAATGGGGGATACAGAAATAAGTTCGACGAAAAAGAAGAAAAATAAAAGAATTAGGTTTTGATTTTATTTTAATCCTAGTCAGAAATTAATTACGTGGAAAAAAAATAATCCACATAAGCTCCAACTCATCACTCCGGTGGCCGGAAAAAATTGAGGGGATGAAATTGCAAAAATTGAAAAGGTTATGATTTAATTCGCCATACTTCAAAAGTGGCGTTAAAATTGCAAATTCAAAATTGTTCGTGATTTTATTTGCAAAACCCCCTTTTTTTTATTGATATAAAGTTATTGAATTAATGGACCGTAAAATTTTACTACTCCCTCCGTCCCAAACGAAATGTCCTATTTCTTTTCGGCACGAAGATTAAGAAATGTGTATAAAGTAGATAAAGTGGGTTGGTGAAAATTATTTAAATATTAAGTATAGAGAGAGAGGGTGTATTGCCAAAAAAGGAAACATGACATTTCGTTTGGGACAGCCTAAAAAGGAAAACATGACATTTAGTTTGGGACGGAGGGAGTATTATTTATCTAAATATAACAAGAGATCTATTTTTAGAAATAATAAGTTATGTTTTTCTATCAAAATTATTTCTAAAAACAACTTTTTTCAAATTGTTTTATTTATTTTATCTATTTTTTATTACACGTATATTTTTTTATTGTAATTTTTCTACTATCCAATCAGAGCATTCATAGAGGGACGCGAACGAGCTGCCCTGTTTCGCACCGCCGCGCACTGCCGCTCCCCCCGAGCTTGATATTAGGCTCCTTCCCTCGTCCCCGGCTTTAGAGGCGGTATGTATGATGCTGCATTTAAAAGAAAATTCAAAATTCGATTTTTAAACGACTTTTTGCTTAAAATTTTGATTTTTTATTTTTATTTAATTTGACAGTTGCCAATGATCATCAATTGTTGTTTTCAATTGTTTTCATTTCATTTTATTTAAGTATTTATACCCTCACTTCCTACACCATTTTTAAAGTGGATGAAATTTATTTTAATTTAGTAAATGTGTTTAAAATGCCATGTAATTTAAAGTTGTTTGTGAAATATTTTCTTTTCTGTCCGACAAGTATTTGTGGTTGAGATACGAGATTGATTATATGTGGTGAGTATGCACATTGATTTCTATAGCAGTCTTGATGATTGAGTCATTAGTTTATGGGGGACGAAAACGACACGATCCTGGTGCACAGTTGATGTTATGTTGGTTATTTACTCCAGTCGGTGAAGCTGAATTTACTTGCTGATGAGGCAAGGTGTTTGAAGTTTATTCTGTACAGGTGAGACATGTTGTGAGTGAGTCTCATTTTTCACAATTTTATACACGTTTGAACAAATTATTATTATCTTACATTTAAAATGTTTTTAGATCAGTGAGTTTGAAGCAGCGTGGTGAAGTGGGTGTGGCGAAGGCCATTATTGCGTTTGTTTTCGTTTGATAAATTAGACTTTGTAATCGTTAAATATCTTCCGAGTCGTCTCGATGGAAAAACTTAATTTTATCTCATCAAATCGTTCATTAGTTTGATTTAAATGTCTGTGAATGCTGAACTTGGAGTCCAAATATTAAGTTATTACTTCCAATATATGCGATATCGTTCACATTGTGGACAACGTGAATTTTAACAAAAGTGTTGAATAGTAGTGAATATTATTAATAGATACTTATTAAGCAATGCTTAATTTTAGTGAAAAAATTCATCAAATAAAAATGTATTGAATAATTACAAATATTTATGTTTTAATTTATGCCCGTCGATTCTCGACGGGTAACCCGTCTAGTCTAACATGATTCCAATAAGGCAACAACATTGAATGCCAACATCTGATCATCCAATCTCTCTCTTTCTCCACGTCATTAATGTTGGAATAAAAATATGGTGAAAATGAATATGAAGAATATTAAATATTATATATATATATATATATTTCTTTTTACTTTTAAAATATCTTTTAAAATATCTTGATTCTAGATATTTCCTAGCAAAATATCTTTCACAAATCAAGTTTATTATATATATGAAGCGGCAACCAGGGAGCTTGACCCTCAAGACTCTCCATTAGAAACCTAATTCAAATAGGAAACATCTGCATTATATCATAATATCTATATATACATATACCCTCCATCCTATACTCTCTACATACACTATTACCATCGTGAATTTTCAACAATATATCTATATATACATATACCCTCCATCCTATACTCTCTACATACACTATTAACATCGTGAATTTTCAACAAGAAAGATAGAGAAAGAGAGAGATGGGGTCTGCGGCGTCTACCTTAGCAGAATTACCGTCGGAGTTGATCTTCGAGATTCTAAGCCGAACGTCGTTGGAAACCCTAGAACGATGCAAGGCGGTTTCAAAGAGTTGGAAGCATATTATATATGAATCCACTTTTCTCCCTCTCCACTGTCAAAGAACAAATTCCCTTTTCGGCTATTTCTTCCAAGACGTCAGACACATTGCTAAATTTCCATCGGCGTTGGTATCCTCCGCCCCCGGTGCCGCCGCTGCCGCCGCCATCAACAGAACTTGGACGCGCGACAACAGGAAGATCCTAGCCTCGTGCGATCAAGGGATTCTCTGCTGCGAGAGAGAAGATCGATGCCGCTGCGATTCCTGCAACAACAAGCGATTCTTCGCTTGCAAGCCCGCCACCAGCCAGTGGCAGGGTCTGCCCAATCCCAAGCTCCGCTACGAGACCGACGCCGTCGCCATCGTCGTCGTTCGATCCACCCCTCTCCGATACATCATCGCTAGTTTGTACAACTCCGGAATCATGCAGCATAACTGCGATATATTCGATTCGGAGAAGTGGGCGTGGGAGAGGATCGAGTGCGCGGCTCCCTACGGCGAGATTGTGGAATCCTGCCGCCCGGCCATCACCACCGCCGGCCGATTTTTCCACTGGCTCACCGTCAGCGGCAACGTGCTGACGCTGGACGTGAAGAGGAGGAGCTTCCGGTGCTCCCCGCTGCCGTGCGACCCCGCCTGCAAATCGAAGGTGCTGGTGGAGTACGAGGGAGGGTTAGGGTTTGTGTGTGTGGTTGAAGAAGGAGACAGGAGAGAGATGGAGGTGTGGGCCGGGGCCGAGAGGAAGATGGTGGTGGACATGAGAGGTATCGAAAGAGCTCTGAAGCATGCGCAGCCGGTGGAGTTGTGCAGCAGCACTGTAGTTTTCTTGAGGTCCGCGGACGGAGGAGGGTTTTATAATATTCAAAATGGCAGTTTTAGTAGAGTGGAGGTTCCTTATGAGCTCAAAAATCCGAAACAAGTTTTCCGGTTTAGATCGGATTGGGAGATTGTTGATCTTAAAGGTGGTTCACGGCGTGCGTTCGAACCGAATAGTCCAACAAACGATAAGATTATTTCGAGTGAACCGAATAGTCCAACAAACGATAATATTAGTTGGAGTGAGTCGACCCGACTCGAAAAGGCTCTGTTTTATTTGGTCCTAGGTGGAGTATGTTTCAGTAGCTGGAATAGTCCAACAAACGATAAGATTATTTCGAGTGAACCGAATAGTCCAACAAACGATAATATTAGTTGGAGTGAGTCGACCCGACTCGAAAAGGCTCTGTTTTATTTGGTCCTAGGTGGAGTATGTTTCAGTAGCTGGTATAAGTAGCTGAGGTCTTTAGTTTTATATGTTTTGTTTTTCTAAATTGGATTATCGTTATACTTTTTCAACCATTAGTCATTATTAAACCTTTTCTTCTTACAACAAATAATCTAACTTAGATGGTTTAATTTACATTAATTGTGTAGGTTTTATATGTTTTGTTTTTCTAAATTGGATTATCGTTATACTTTTTCAACCATTAGTCATTATTAAACCTTTTCTTCTTACAACAAATAATCTAGCTTAATTAGATGGATTAATTTACATTAATTGTGTAGTGAATGCGCAAACTTTATAAAAGGAAAAAATAAACATGGTAAAGAGTTTATAGAACAAGGCGCAAAGGAAGCAAGTTCAACGATGATGGCTAAATAGATTATGGCTTGATTTAGTTAATTAATTTGATATACAGCCAAATTATACCCTATATATCGTTCTTGTCACACCCCAATTCTTGAATGAATAAATATAATCGAGGTGCAACTAATTCATAGAAATAAACAAGGAACAACCTTGTTAAAACCCGAATAATAAGATAGAGAGTCGGGCTATGCCCCTTTGGATCACAAGTTTTGTTTCATGCTTCTGACAACCGACATTCATTGGCATAAATTTAGTAGTGAATAGTCTAAGCTCGGTCAGGTATATCATTTGTAATTTAACATGAAGATCTTAAGTTGGGAAAACAAAAGACGGATATGAGTAATTGCTACAGCGGAAGTCTAACATAGGAAATTAACCCTAGCCTCAGCTCCGTCCCGTCAGCACCGGCCAGCCAACCTGAAAACATTTGAAAGTATTTTTGGGCTAAGTACTAATGTACTCAGTGGGCATGCATTTTCATAAACATTTCATATTTTCGTAAAGACAATTTATCCAATCATACTTGACATGACTTAGAAGGTTTTAAATTGAAAGAACTTCTAAGCATGTTAAAATAATTTCTTTCATTTGTGCGCACATGTCACACTCCCTTTCTGTTACTCGCTGTGATCCCGGACCTCTAGCCACCGATGGATCCGTTTCTCCCATTTACTTGAACTAAGGGCGTAACCCAGACAAGTTTACTTTTGACCTCGGGACGCTACCCAGGCAGGCCATTTCATTACATGCTTCGGAACACATCCAGCAAGCACCCTTATAACGCCTCTTAGTTAGTGCCCGATGGAGATCAACCCACCGAGTCAGCTAACGAGTGTACACAATTCTCAAATAACGTGTTAGGCCATAAGAGAACCTCAATTGATTCGTTGTGGCGAGCCTTAAACAGAGCAGAGTGCACATAAACATTTTATTGGATAAACAGTTTGCATTTCATTGAAACATTTAGAGCTTAATAACTCAATCATACTTTATACATTTGGAAAGTAAGCCCACCTGATTAGGCAAAGCCTGAAGATCATAATCACATAAACTCGTCTTGGAAAAACAGCGCTAATCCTCTTGGTTCATAAAGCCTACAAGAAATTCTATTCTTAATAGGTCTCATGAAACTAACTTAAAGTCTTAGTGGATATACTAAACATACTTGATTCATCACGCCGGTTTCCAAAATTTAGTAAATAAATAATTGAAAACTAAATTATTGAGTTAAGGACACCAACAATATCCTTACTCGATTTTCTCAAATAATTGGATTTATAAATAAACCAATTAAACCATGAATGCTTTTACTCACAAAAATATTCGATGCAAAACATCTCATGCTTAATCATATATGCACATAATAATATTAATATTATTATGCAAATCATTCTTTAAATTAATCAAACAAGTCCAACATTTTAAATAAAGGCCAAGCCTAACAATTAAATATAGGCAGCCCATTTCATTATTAAAAATCGCAGGGCCCAAAACTTATTAAAAGAAATCGGCCCAGTTGATTGTATAAGGGACAGCCCATGCTATTAATAATTAAATCGGGCTAAATCAAAAATAATCTCAGCCCAACTCCTTTACAAATTTCGGCCCAGCTCTCTAAGGCCCAAACTTGCCCTAAATCCCTTCTTCCTTTTTCTTCAACCACATCTTCCGCTCACACACACATATCTCGTCTCTCCCTTTCTCTCCTCGGTTCAGGCAGTCCGCCCCCTTCTCCCTCAGAATCTGCCGCCGAGCAGATCGCCGGAGGAGCAGCGGCGAAGAGCCGCCGCCACCACCTTTCCCTCTCCTCAGACACTGAGCCCCTGTAACACCCCCACCATTCCCTCTGCTCTCTCTTCTCCCTCATCTCCGGCAACTCAAAGGACGGTCCACACACACGCCTAAACGGTGAAGCGGCGTCGAGAATCGCCCCCCCTCCGTTTTCCTCCTTGGCGACGGCGAAGCGCCGCCGCCTCCCTCGATCCCTCTCTCCTTCCTGATTTTCAGCATCTACAACTAAGGACCGCCGCCAAACTCTCCAGACCTCAAAATCGACTCCCTTCTCTCGAATCCGGCGACCACAGAACAGCCATGGCCGCCGCCGTTCTCTCTCTCCCCTCCACTCAAATCCGATCGACAGCAGCGAGGGCCGCCATTGACCACCGCGCCCTGCCTCCCTCTGCTTCCTCAACTCAACAGCAACGACACCCTCCCCATTCGCTCAAGACCGAAGATTAAAACAGGGCTTCAAGACTAAATCTTTTCTTTTCCTTTTATTAAAGAAAAACATGTTTCATATGTAGTATGTAAACACAGATGGTATGCACATGTATATGAATGCCATTTGTTCAAAAGTCTTGGTTCAATTTATATGTAAAAGTAAGTGACATGCATACACAAAAACAGGAATTGTCGTCTGCTGCACGTTAGAGACTTGAATACTGGAGGAAATCGCTGAAACTGAATTTGGGGTGCTAACCGTGAATGGAGGTAAAATGGGCAGAGTGGTTTGTAGATGAAGTCTTTAGAGCTTTCAGCTGAGTTTGTGAAGTCTGAAACGTGTGGTATAGCTGAACTTCTGTGGGTGGAGCTCTGCACTTAGTTCCTTGGTATGTTGAGTAAATTGAACTTCTGTGGGTGGAGCTCTGCACTTAGTTCCTTGGTATGTTGGAATAAGAGAGTAAATTGAAAGAGAAATGATAAGTGGAAGGGAATGGGTCTTTTGTTGGAGTATAATGACTTCGCAGGGAAGTTTGGGTAGATTTGATTGTTGCTTTTAGGCATGGCTAAAGCTTGACTTTTGGAGTTGATTGGATTGACAAGGGATGGTGTAGGGTGGCTGATAGGAAACATAGGGTATGAGTGTCGATTGGACTAATAAAATATCTGTGTTCGTTTATCGAACTGTAATAATTCTTCAGGGTTTGCTAATTAAAGGCTCGTGAAAAATGCTTGAATGCTAAATTAAATAAATATGAAATGCACATAAATGTAAATAACTAAATTTACAAAATATTTTTTTGTGTAAATCATTTTTGTTGGAATTAAAATAAACTCGTTTTATTCTCCAGCGTGAATCATCTCATACTTCTAAGTGGAAAATTTACTCTAAATTTAGCTAGGGAAATGCGGGGCGTTACAGTCCTTTTCGATCTGAAATTAATCAACTTAGCGCTAACATATATGTAATGCTAGATTGAGGAGAATAAATTGATTTCACATTAAAATAAAATTATTTATTGAAAACCTAACAATATTATTATAATCATATTTGTACTATATAATCACTTAATCTATTTATTCCAGTTTGATAATGAACGATTCTATTATTTTATATTATTAATTCCATAATTGTTTTGATTATTCGTACATATGAATTTATTCTAAACATGGTTCCTTCTATTTCCGGTTTATAACTGTGAATTGCCATTTAAAATGATTTTTTTTCTTCTTTAAAATGAATCATAATAGTATAAGTTTTTTAGTGGGTTAATGACGTGAAAAATCATGAACTTTGGTGCGATTTCCAAACTTTCCATGAACTATTTTTTTTTTATCAAATATTCCCTGAATTTAAACGCCTGAACAATTTTTCCACGGTTTTTACCTCCGATGATGGTCCGGTCTTAGCTGGCGCCTACGTGGCATTAGTCGAAACGACATCGTTTTGGTAAAGTATATGAAAAGACGTCGTTTGAACTAAAATTCGCATCAAACGACGTCGTTTCTTTTACCGGGGTTAAATCATTTTAACCCTAACCTAATTTCACCGCATTTTCTTACATTCACCATTATTGAATCTTGATTGCAACCGTTAGGGGAGAATTTGACCTTGGGACGACGAGATATTGCGAGTGAGGCACCGAGAATAAGACGAACTAAGAGATATTGACGACGATATTTCGCGAAATGGGAGAGAGGTATTTCGCTGTCCCCCTGTATAGAATTTGTCGCCCATAGTATTTTGGCGCCCTTAGCTCAGTGAAAAAATTGAGTCTTTAGGGTTGTAGGTTGCTTGCCTATTGCTGTGAATATTTGATTTTGCTTGTCTATTTCATTGAATCTTTGCTTGCCCATCGCATTGAATTTTTTTTTTTCATTTGCACAGTGACGAGTTTGGTTTGTATATTCATCATGAAGAAGAAAGATTGTCTGAATATGAGGATTTTGACAAAGAGGGGTTTGAAAGTAGTAACTCAGATGGTCAAGTTGTTAGGAATAAACACCCTAAAGTTGTGTATGATCCAAGGGGAGATATCGTAGAGTTCAAGCTTGTTCTAGGCATGTGGTTTGAGGATACTTTTCAGTGCAAGAAAGCACTAATATCATGGAGCATTGTTAAAGGTCATCCAATTCACCTTAGGAGGGTAAACAAGGATCATCGTGAGGCTTATTGTGAGGAGCCTTGTCAGTGGAGAATCTATGCTAGTACAAACAAAAAGGAGAGGTCTATGGTGATGAAGGTCTTGGGTCAGGATCACACATGTACTTTTGCAATTGGTAATAAACAAGCAAGTTATAAGTGGCTTGGGGAAGAGTACACTAAGGTCTTCAGAGTTAGACCTAAGATATGTGTAGACGAGTTTAGGAATGATGTTAAAAGGAGATTTAACATAGCTATTCCTAATGGTCGGTTGTACAGGGCCAAGGCACATGCATTACAGGTGCTAAGATGTACTGTGAAAAGCCATCACAATAAATTAAGGAGTTACATTGCAGAGTTGATGACAGTGGACAGAGAGGGCAGATTTGAGCTACTATGTGAAGATGGTACAATATTTCAGGGATTGTACATTGAGTTTTTAGCCTTGAAGAAGGGCTTTTTAGAGGGATGTATGCCTATTATTGGTCTAGATGGGTGCCTCTTGAAAACTCACTTAGGAGGTCAACGGTTATGTGCCATAGGGAAGGATGACAATAATCAGATGTACCCCATTGCATGGGCAGTAGTAGAAGTAGAGAACGAGGCTTGTTGGAGATGGTTTTTAAGCTTGTTGCTGGAGGAACTTGGAATCAGGGATGGCAATGGATTTACTCGTATCTCTAATCAACAAAAGGTTAGTATCATGTCTGAATTTAATTCATTTATTATATTTGTTGAAAATTGAATAAATTGTATAAATTGAAAATTAATAATTTTACAAAGCTATTTATTCAATAAAATTGTGGTAAAACTTACCCATTCATTAATAACCAGTGCTTCCTTGCCCAATTTATCTTTTTTGAACCCATAAGCGCAAAATTTTGACCACCACATTTTTATTTCAAATTTTTGGATTAATAGCATTCAAACGAATAGATTCATTATTCGTCGACATTTCCTATATATAGAATAAGTAAATCAATTATCAAATACGCAAGCCATAATATAATTTGTCACATTATAAAACTCAAATAACTTTGGATCATTTAACTTGATATAAAGTTATTTAGTAGCGAATCCAATTCATACTACTGATACAAATTTCTCAAACATCAATAGTGATACAAAGTTCTCAATAATGCATACGCAAGATGAAAAAACAATACAAATAGTCAAACACAAATCAGATATTCATGAGAATGAAGAATCCCGTAACGAAATTTGTAATATTAAAATAATAAATATAATTAGAGAACATAGAGATATACATACAATTATAGGACCATTTGATTTCATCCGGTAACAATTATCTTCATTTATTGGATATGGAAAATTGTTGATTAAAAATTTAAAAAAAATAATAATAAAAAAAAAGAATTCAAGAGGAGTTCTAGCATGTATATAAGTCATTGTTGATATTCTTTCATGTAATACGTCATTTATTAGATATGGAAAATCGATTAGAAAATTAATAAAAATTAAGTATTCAAGAGGAGTTCTAGGAGACAGATCATTCTTTCATATAATACGTATATATCATGTATTATATTATAGCTTATCACGTATTAGAAGAATAGTTAAAAATTTAGAAAAAATAAGAATTAATGAGAATTGAGGAAAATTAGAATCGCGAATAACTATACGAAGCCATGATAAGATAGAATTTATTTTGCTTTAATATATATATAGATAGATTCCAATAAGGTAACAGTATATCGAATCCTAATTCAATGTAGGATTACTTTTTCTCAACCGACTCTCTCTCTTTCTATATATATATATATATAGAGGGAGGAGAAGATCCATAGATAATGGTAAGTATTTAATCTCAATATTACATGCGGTTTTTGCTTTAGGGTTAGTGAAGTAATTTTGTATTTTAATCTAACCGATTTTTCCTTAATTACATTTGACCGAATCTTTTTTATTTCTTTGTTTGAGTTGTGGAGATATTCATGTTGCTTTTTTAATATTTTATTTATTTCATATTTTCATATTGTTTTTTGGTAAGATATTATACATTCATATATTTTCATTTTTTTTTAAATCGTGTCTGTTGTATACAGAAAATATTTTGCACATTAATTTTTTTTTCATAATCTTAAGTAATATTTTTTATTTAGATGTTCACAATTTTTTTATGCTTATTCGAAATATTTTATGTCAGCAAGAAAAATTGAAATATTTTATTTAGATGTTCGTAATTTTTTTACACTTGTTCAAAATGTTTTATGTTAAATATTTTATGCCAGCAAGAAAAATTCGAATAAGCTTTTCGCATAATCTTCATAAAATTATGAATATTCTAGTTAAAAGTCTGATTATTGATACCTGATTGAGAATTGTAAAAAAATTTATATATAAAAATTTTCGAACAAGCTTTAAAAAATACGAACATCAAAATAAAATATTCAATTGTAAAAATATTTAACATAAAACATTTCGAACAAGCGTAACAAAATTACGAAAATCTAAATAAAATATTCAAAATTTCTTGTTGATATAAAAAAACTTTTTTTGATAAAATATTTAAATCACCCTGCTATATAACACGTTAAACCTAAAAGGAAGACCCAAAAAAAAATTCAAAGATATCAATTAATAACTACCGAATAAAAAAGAAGATTTGTTTTAGATAGACCACTAAATATACAGTTACAAATAAATATAATAGCCTTAAACATAATTAACCTTATACTTAAAGAAATAAACATAAAAAAGGCGGATGACATAATAACCGTTAGATGTAATCAAATTAAATGCTAGGATCAATTCTTTATTCTCAAGATATATGCAATTCTTCATGGATTCTTTTTACTTTAAAAATATCTTGATTCTAGATATTTCCTAGCAAAATATCTTCCACAAATCAAGTTTATTGATATATTCCAACAATTAAAATATATATGAAGCGGCAAAGAGGGAGCTTGACTCTCAAGACTCTCCGTTAGAAACCTAATTCAAATAGGAAACATCTGCATTATATCATAATATCTATACAGAACCGATCACCTACCCACCGTGGGCATGCATAACGTGCCCACCATGATGTGACAATTGTAATTATAGTAAGATAATTTTAATTAGAGTAAGATTTATTAGTTATCTTTCCTAATTAAAATTGCCACATCAATGGTGGGCACGTTATACTTGCCCACGGTGGGTAGGTGATCGGTTCTGAATATCTATATATACATATACATACACTATTAACATCGTGAATTTTCAACAAGAAAGATAGAGAAAGAGAGAGATGGGGTCTGCGGCGTCTACCTTAGCAGAATTACCGTCGGAGTTGATCTTCGAGATTCTAAGCCGAACGTCGTTGGAAACCCTAGAACGATGCAAGGCGGTTTCAAAGAGTTGGAAGCAGATAATATATGAATCCACTTTTCTCCCTCTCCACTGTCAAAGAACAAATTCCCTTTTCGGCTATTTCTTCCAAGACGTCAGACCCTTTAATAAATTTCAGTCGGCGTTGGTATCCTCCGGCCCCGGTGCCGCTGCTGCTGCCGCCATCAACAGAACTTTGAAGCTCGACTACATGAAGATCCTAGCCTCGTGCGATCAAGGGATTCTCTGCTGCGAGAGAGTAGTTCAATTTTGTGACTGCGAGAGAGAAGATTGCTGCAACTGCAAGCGATTCTTCGCTTGCAAACCCGCCACCAGCCAGTGGCAGGGTCTGCCCAATCCCAAGCTCCGCTACGAGACCGACACCGTCGCCATCGTCGTCGTTCGATCCACCCCTCTCCGATACATCATCGCTAGTTTGTACAACTCCGGAATCATGCAGCATAACTGCGATATATTCGATTCGGAGAAGTGGGCGTGGGAGAGGATCGAGTGCGCGGCTCCCTACGGCGAGATCGTGGAATCCTGCCGCCCGGCCATCACCACCGCCGGCCGATTTTTCCATTGGCTCACCGTCAGCGGCAACGTGCTGACGCTGGACGTGAAGAGGAGGAGCTTCCGGTGCTCCCCGCTGCCGTGCAACCCCGCCTGCAAATCGAAGGTGCTGGTGGAGTACGAGGGAGGGTTAGGGTTTGTGTGTGTGGTTGAAGAAGGAGACAGGAGAGAGATGGAGGTGTGGGCCGGGGCCGAGAGGAAGATGGTGGTGGACATGAGAGGTATCGAAAGAGCTCTGAAGTGGGCGTGGGAGAGGATCGAGTGCGCGGCTCCCTACGGCGAGATCGTGGAATCCTGCCGCCGGGCCATCACCACCGCCGGCCGATTTTTCCACTGGCTTACCGTTAGCGGCAACGTGCTGACGCTGGACGTGAAGAGGAGGAGCTTCCGGTGCTCCCCGCTGCCGTGCGACCCCGCCTGCAAATCAAAGGTGCTGGTGGAGTACGAGGGAGGGTTAGGTTTTGTGTGTGTGGTTGAAGTAGGAGACAGGAGAGAGATGGAGGTGTGGGCCGGGGCCGAGAGGAAGATGGTGGTGGACATGAGAGGTATCGAAAGAGCTCTGAAGCATGCGCAGCCGGTGGAGTTGTGCAGCAGCACTGTAGTTTTCTTGAGGTCCGCGGACGGAGGAGGGTTTTATAATATTCAAAACGGCAGTTTTAGTAGAGTGGAGGTTCCTTATGAGCTCAGAAATCCGAAACAAGTTTTCCGGTTTAGATCGAATGGGGAGATTGTTGATCTTAAAGGTGGTCCACGGCGTGCGTTCGAACCGAATAGTCCAACAAACGATAAGATTATTTCGAGTGAACCGAATAGTCCAACAAACGATAATATTAGTTGGAGTGAGTTGACCCGACTCCAAAAGGCTCTGTTTTATTTGGTCATAGGTGGAGTATGTTTCAGTAGCTGGTATAAGTAGCTGAGGTCTTTAGTTTTATATGTTTTGTTTTTCTAAATTAGATTATCGTTATACTTTTTCAACCATTAGTCATTATTGAACCTTTTCTTCTTATAACAAATAATCTAGCTTAGATGGTTTAATTTACATTAATTGTGTAGGTTTTATATGTTTTGTTTTTCTAAATTGGATTATTGTTATACTTTTTCAACCATTAGTCATTATTAAACCTTTTCTTCTTACAACAAATAATCTAGCTTAGATGGTTTAATTTACATTAATTGTGTAGTGAATGCGCAAACTTTATAAAAGGAAAAAATAAACATGGATAAAGAGTTTATAGAACAAGGCGCAAAGGAAACAAGTTCAACGATGATGGCTAAATAGATTATGGCTTGATTTATTTAATTAATTTGATATACAGCCAAATTATACCCTATATATCGTCCTTTTTGATCTGAAATTAATCTACTTAACGCTAACATATATATATGTAACTAGTGTATAACCCGTCGAAATTCGACGGGATTTTAAATTATAATTTAAATTATTTAGGAGTATATTATTTTTATATAATATAATTAATTTTTAATTAATTTAATTTAATGTAATAGAATTTACATTAGACTAATCTTAACTATATTCGTCAATTAAATGTTAACGTTTTGCTAAATAATAAAAATACCCGTTTATATAAATTTTGTACATTTTTAATATATTGACGGATAAGAATTAATTTAAGATCTCATTTTTCATCTAAGCATCATCTCATCTCATGATCATCAAGAACTCGAAAGACAATATTTGACTTTTGAACGCCAAACTTTTGAGCATTATCTCGTCTAGATCCTAAAATAATATGCATGACTTAATGTGTCAATCATTTGAACATCACTATCTAGTGCTTTAAATATCATAACTCACTTCTAAACATCATTTTCATTATGAGCTTGAAAGACAAGGGCTGACTTGTGAGATTATACAATCTGAAGCTTGTGAGATCATAACTAACTTCTAAACACCATCTTGTATAGAGCTTGAAAAGTCACCATTTATGCATCATCTTATTTAGAGCTTAAAATATCATAACTGAGTTTCAAGCATCATTTCGTTTGAAGTTTGAAAGAATAAAACTGACTCGTGAAAATCATCATATTTGAAGTTTGAAAGACCATAACTAAGTTCTGAGAATTATCTCGTCTAAGGCTTGAGAAAATTGATGCGATATTCAAATTATATCATATTAATTTATTTAGTATTTCTTTTGGTGATTTTTCATAAAAAAATCAATGTGCATGTAATCCAAAAAAAAAATGTGCAAAATATCTTATTTTATGACCAAATTAAAATGGAGAAATAATTTATTTAATCACAAGTATTTATTTTAAAAAATAAAATTAATTATTTTTTTATTCAACTAAATAAATTCGATCAACTTTTATTGCAATTCAAATTGTATTAATCTCAACCACTTCACCAATTAAATGTGGGTTTTTGGTTTGGAGAGTAAGAGCATCCTTTTATATAGATTTTATTTTGGTGAAATCTCATAAAAAATCAATGTGGGATGAGAAGATTTTGATAAATAAGAATGAATAAATATGAAAATGTCTAGAGAATTAGGATAAATAAAAGTGCAAAAATATGGTGATGCCACATAGGAGTATTCCATTTTCCTATTAGATATGTGATTATTTTAATACTTATTCTCGTCCTAAACCCATATAATAATATCAACTAATTTCTTGATTTTTTTTAAATTTATAAAATATATATATAACCAAATAAAATGTTAAACAATAATTTGTTAATAATCTCGATAAAATTTCAAACAATAAGAACCTATTTATTTCAAATATATTTAAATATATTTTTATTAATTTTTCAAAGTTAAGTATTTTTTTATTTAGATTTTTAAATGGTAAAGTTTAATAATAGTTTTTGTTTTAAATTGTGAATTGTGAGATTTAATATAGATTCAATATATATGAGCATGTGTTAGATCAATTCGAGAATGATAATTTATTTGAAATTATTTTTCATGATCAAATTTAATTGAAGAATCTATTTATTTTAAATGTATCTCAAAAGTATCCTTTTATTTATGCTTTTTTCATAGTGAAGTTCAATAAAGATCAATGCGCAATGATAAAATATAATATGGAATGATGTTAAGCTAATATATGAATGAAGATTAAGCCTTTTATTTAGATATATCATTATGAGATTAATGTGGAAATGCAGATTTATTTCAAATTATTTTATATGAAAAAATAAATTGAAACTTTTCTTTATTACACATATATCTTAGTATCATTTTCTTTATTTTATATGACCAAATTAAATTGAACTACCTATTTATTTAAAATACATTGAAGTATTATTAAGTACTTTATGTGACCAAATTCAATTGAAGAAAATATTTATTTCAATACTTAACGCTAACATATATATATGTAATGCTAGATTGAGGAGAATAAATTGTGTTGGAGTTAATTTATTAACTCCATATAATAAACTCTCAATGTTTTTTTAATATTAATAATATTCAAAACGGCAGTTTTAGCATAGTGGAGGTTCCTTATGATCTCAGAAATCCGAAACAAGTTTTCCGATTTAGATCGGATTGGGAGATTGTTGATCTTAAAGGTGGTCGATGACGACGTACATTAGAACCGAATAGTCCAACAACTGATAAGATTATTTCGGGCCGAGTGACATTGCTAGCTATGTTACTTTTGTAAATTGGATTATCGTTATACTAGATGCATGGTTTCTGTAACTTGTTAAAATTAAGTACTTTTTCAACCATTAGTCATTATTAAACTTTTTCTTCTTACAACAAATAATCTATATAACTTAGATGGTTTAAATTATGCATTAGTTGTGTAGTGAATGCTGAAATAGAAATTTATTAAAATAAAAAAGAGAGCACCGATGCTAACAAAGGATCGGAACACAAAACCGACTCAAAACAAAACAAAAACCGCGTAAAAACCCCCCACAAAGTACCACGGGAAGTCGAAAACAAAGGAAACGAAAGCTAAGAAGAAAAATCTAAAAAAGCATCCTCGTCCCCAACATCTTCATCATCCAGCATATCACCCCATTTCTTCTTTGTGGCCACCGCCGACATAGCTCGGGCAGCCTCGGAAGAGGAGTGAATCACAAAGTTTTGCAGAATCGCTCCTCCAGCTTTAGCATGTTGTACTTTATTCAAGAACTCCACCGGCACCGAAGAGTTAAGAACGGCCTCCTGCAAGACACCAGTAGCCTGGCCAGCTTTTAGTGCATGGCCATGCTCTATAATACGTCGGAGGCGGTGCTTGATAGAGGAATCATGAACCTTCCCCTTCTTTTTAGCTCCCTTCGGTCGCCCTCGTCCGCGAGTCGGAGCGGGCAAGTCCGAATCATTCTGCAAATGAGGAATCCTATCAGATTGCGCAGAGCCCGTAGTTGGAGAACCCGTGTCTTCCTCTTCATCCACATCTTCATCCACATCATCCACCACCCCCTCTTGAAAATCAGTTGCATGAGTCGAGTTATCATGAGCACCAGACTTCGGTTCAGGGGTGCGAACGATGCCAGGCTCATCCAGGGATGCTGAAGTCTTAATAGCGGCCGTGGGTATGCCACTACTAGAATTAACATGTGTGGGAGACACAGCCCCAGACGATTTCTCGAGCAACGGAGCATGGTTAGAAATACCCTGATGCTGCTCACCAGGTGTTTGTAAAAAAGCCTCAGCCAAAATACCATTCTCAGAAGGCGGCGTTGAAGCTGGAATAGGATTCTCGCCCTCCGAAGCAGCTAAAGCTGCAAGAACCTTGAAAGAATTATCATCACCAGAACTAGAAGCAGCCAAGTCCAAGCAAGAGCTAGAATCTCGCTGAGCTTGATTGGAAGAAACAACTTTCCTCCAGTCAGGCTGATTCTTGCGATTTTTCACCTTAGTGAAACCATCGGTTGGCGGCTTAGTAGTATCCGTAGAATGATCAGGAACCTCTTTATCCACCATAGCTTTCCTGCATTCGTTAGTAGCGTGGCCAACAACCTTACACAAACGACAGAAATATGGCAAATTTTCATAACCGAACTCAACCACAAAAGAATGCACCCCGCAACGGAAATTTAGAGAGTACGGAACAGTGGTAGATACATCCATTTCAACTAGCACCCTAGAAAAATGACCAACCATAGCAGAAGCAGCTTGACCATCAATGCAAATAGGAACCCCGACTCTCCTAGCAATCCCGGAAATCACCTCCGGGTGCCAAAGTTCATGAGGAAGATTGAAAATACGAACCCAAACCTGCGATAGAGAAGAGGTAGCTTTGTAAGGATCAAAAAAAGGCACCCATTTTTGAAGGTGCAGGATCCCCGAGCGAAGACGCCAAGAAGCTTGTGCAAAAGCGGTGGCCGAGTCTTCGGCGGAAGAGAATTTCAGCGTAAAATATCCTCTGCCAAGAGGAATGACATGCCAGGGAGAAGAAGGATTCCAGAGATGGGCAAGCTCCATTTTAAGATCATCAGCAAAACGAGGAGAGTCTCCCTTACGAAGAAGAAGGCGTCCGTGAATGGCATGATGAAAGCTACGCACTTGTCGGTGATGAAAATTCGGCGAAATATCTAACCAATATTCCTCATCGATCAAAGAAGGCTTAAGGGCGTCAAATTCATGTGCCGGCACATCGATCGGCTTAGCCGAAGATCCCTTAACAGTGGAGGCGAAAGAAACCCTCGCAGGGTTAGGGTTTATGGGAGGTGGGGCATCATCCAGTGGAGGCGGGGCATCATCCATTGCCTTCGGACCTGTCAGCACGGCGGGGATACCAGTCTCCGGAAGATTATCACCCGAGGAGGCTCCGGCAGAGGGCGACTTGCCGGACAAAACCGTTCCGATGTGAGTATGTTGTATCGTGGAAACCCTAGATTGATGGTTTGAGAGTTGCTGAATCTCCGAAAATAACATATTAAGGGCAACAGCGTCGGAGTGGGAGTCACGGGATTCAACAGACAGCGGCTGTCGAAAGCTATCCGAAATGAAAGGAGATGAAGGGCGAACAAAATTATTTGAAACCTGAGGGAAAACCGACCCAGAGGTTGAAGACGCCATGATGGAACCGAACCGGAGAAGACGCCGGTCGTTGATGCGTGACAGTGGAGACGGCGAAAAAAGTGGCGGCGGAAAACCCTATGGCAGATCATGGCCGCGAGAGAGAGAACGAGAGCTTAGGCCGCAAGCCATCGCGATATCGTTGTGTAGTGAATGCGCAAACTTTATAAACGGCGGAAAAAATAAACATGATAAAGAGTTTATTGAACAAGGCACAGAGGAAATTTATTTTGATGACAGCCAATTACCATATCGTCATTTTCTATCTGGAATTAATCAACTTAACGCTACATATGTGTAATGCTATATTAAGGGAGAATAAAATTAAGGATATTTCACATTAAAATATGAAATATATAATGTGATTTGCCATTTAAAATGTTATAACTGTGAATTGCCATTTAAAAGGATTTTTTTTTTCTTTAAAATGAATCATAATATATAAGTTTTTAGTTGAAGAAATATATATGTAATGCTAGATTTAATACGTTTTTCTTGAAAAGGTACCGTACTAAGTACTAAGTAGTACTCATCTGTGATTTTAGTTGAGAGGTAATCCCTATTATATCAAAGTATTGGTGATTAATTAATCAAGAATTAATATTTTTTCTTGAAATGTATTATATTGCTTTCTCAAATCGATCTATTGAATATAGTGATGATAGTCGTTTTATGATGTTCGGTTTAATATATACCGCATAAATTATCGTGTCTCAATTTTATTGAATATACAGTGATAATCATAATTTTTATAGTTGTTTTATAATGTAATAGTGCAACTCCCGCGCGATGCGCGGTGATTATAATTCTAGACTAGCGTGAGCTACACGTATAATATACTTTCTCTGTCCACCAAAAAATACGACACTTTTGGTAGGCACAATTTTTTTTTAAAAAAAAGGGTCATATCACTATAAGAAATGAGAGGTAGATTAAATAAGGATGATATTTTTGTAAATAAATGGTATTTGTAATAATAAAATTGAAGAAAAGATGTGGGACTATGTCTTAAAGTGGAAAGTACATGTTATAATTTTTGAGGAAAAGTAGCAATTAAACCCCTTACATGACACCCCCTATGACGTTTAATTAGCCACCTCGACATTGCACTAATCAGGACCCCCGATGTCCAATTTCGATGCAATTAAACCCCTCCCCCAAACGTCTGTAAATTTGATATTTTATTAATAAATACAAATATTTTCAAATATATTACTCCCTCCGTCCGCCAAAAGTGGACCACTTTGGCTGGGCACGGTATTTAATAAAATTGGTGATAATTTTGATGTAGTGGAGAAATGGTCCCACCACTTTATGAGATGTGTGGTTGAGATTGAATTTGAGGTGGTTTTTTTGTAAATGAAGAGTGTTTGTAAGGATAAAAGATTAAAGTGGATGGTGGGACCATTTCTATAAAAGGAAAGTGGTATACTCTTTGCGGACGCCCGATATATTAAAAATGGTCCACTTTTGGCGGACGGAGGGAGTACTTTTTTAAAACTAATATATTACTTTTATTAAATAATAATGAAATGTGAAAATTTAAAAAATATTACTTTTTGAAACTTTATATTTAATTTTGGCAAACCCACGCTCGCATGGCCCCACCCTCTCACTCCCCTCCCCCCGTTTGGCCCTTTTCTTCCGGGTCAATAGGTGAAAGTATCATTTTTTGTTTTTAAGTGTTATATATATATATGCATTAAAATGATCATTAATTTCTAATGTATTTTTGTACATAATATATTATTTGCTTTTAAAAATATATATATCACATGCCAAGAATCCCGATACATCACACAATATATATGACACACTTTATAATTATTAATATAATAATATTAAATTTAAAATTTAATATTTATAGATATAAAATAATAGCAAAAACATAGATTCAAAAAAATTAGTTAGATAAATTAAGATAATTTTGAAATATCAATAATCAAAATATATAAAAACTTATTTTTATACCCGTCATGATATATTATTATGATATACTAAAAGACATGCATCAGAAAATAAAATTATTTTATTGAACAAAAATAATTATGAACAAATCAATGGTGCACTAAAATGGTTAATTGTGAAATAAATCACGAATTTATGCATATTTTGCAAATTCGACTTAATTTTTAAACTTTATGTAGTGTAAGCTATACTTATTTTTTCTTGAACATATGTGGGGCTTTCTACTTTACAACGCTAATTTAATACTCCTTAATAATCGTGGCTAAAATAAATGAGACAAAATTATTGGGACGGAGGGAATAAGAAACTAATTTATTGTTGGAGTAGATGTAAGAGAAAAAATAGGCGAGTTTTTAAAACTGATGTGACACTTTGGAAATTGGAAGTGGGGTTTATGATTGGAGCTACCCTAACTACCGAAAATATTAATTGCGTATTTCTTTTAATATATTTATAACGACCGTGTAACAATGTTTGCTAGCGAACTGTTTAAATTCAAAATAATTTTAATATAAATTTTGTAATATACCTAAATATTAGTACTTTCTTTTTTAAATCTTTTTGGGATAGGAGTAGGGACTTGTATAGGCAATCTCACATATAAGGCGATCAACTTTGCACCAAAGATTTTCGACTAACTCCATCCTCTGATGGCCAGATAGCGTTATCTATTAATTTATGATAATTTTTACTAGAAATTTTTCTTTGTGAAAATTATCAGATAACTGACAAAACATATATTATCGATCAATTAAACCATTATCTTCATATATAACTTGTAAAGCTGTTGTTTACACTTCATATATACATGGATCAGACCTAGCTAGCTTTTGGAATAAGGTGAGTTGAATAGAAGATTTAGAGAACAGTACAACTTGGCCCTCAAGACTCTTAACTACAACGTTACAACCTCGTATAAGGATATTTGTTTTAATTAGTTTAAATTAATGGCTTTGGCTTGAAACTTAGAGAAAGTATTAACTAATCAGCTGACCCTCTCACCTAGATTCTGAAAATTAATTAAGGTAGACTAGATTATTAAAAGTTATTCATAATTTTTTTTACCATCCCCGTCATCTACTATATTTTTTATTAATTTGGAAAGTATCTATAGATACTTAACATGGAGTACAAAGTATTACTAATATAATTACATTACTCCAATAATTATTAATACTAGTGCGCAACCCGTCGAAATTCGACGGGAAATTATTTTAACTTATTATATAAATTATTTTTAAATTTATTTAATTTAAGATAATATAGTTGAAATTATATTAATTTGAATCATATTCCTTAATTAAATGTTAACCTTTTATTAAAATAATAAATATTCTTTTTATGTAGATTTTTATTTAATGATATTTTGAAAAATGTATCGATATTGAAAATTTTATTTCATTTGAGCATCATCTCGTCTGAATCTTGTAGGATCATATCATAATCTAAATTTTGGAAGACGACAACTAACGTTTGAACATCAGACTTTTAAGTATCATCTCGTCTAGACCTTAAAATACAAAAAATGAACTTTTATGTGTCAAGTTTTTTTAAAATCACTATCTGGAGCTTTAAAATCAAAGTTGACTTGTGAGATTGTATGATTTGGAGCTTCTAACATCATAACTAACTTGTAAACATCATTTTGTATGGAACTTGAAAAAATCTTGACAAACTTTTATGCATTATTAGTTCTAAATATTATAATTGGGTTCCAAGAATCATCTCGTTTGGAGTTTAAAAAAATAAATTTAACTGTGAGTATCATCTCATTTGAATTTTGAATGACCACAATCAAGTTACAAGAATTATCTTGTGTGTAGCTTTAAAGATCGTTATCATCTTTAGCTTGTAAGATCATAACTAACTTCTAAACATACTCTTGTATGCAGTTTGAAAAATCTTGACAATTTTTTGTGCCTTATTTCATTTGGAGCTTGAAATATCATAATTGAGTTTCGAGCATCATTTCGTTTGAAATTTGAAAGAATAAAATGGACTCGTGAACATTAATTATCTTCAAATCTTGAGTTTCGAGCATCATTCCGTCTGAAAATTGAAAGAATAAAATTGACTCGTGAACATTATCTTGTTTGAAGTTTGAAATACCATAACTAAGTTTTGAAAATCATCTCGTGTGTAGCTTAAGAAAGTTGACACGAGATTCAAATTGTATTAATTTATTTAGTAATTTAATTGATAAATTTTCATAAAAAAATCTATGTTGAATCCAAATTTTATTTTTAAAATTTTATACAAAATATATTATTTTATAATCAAATTAAATTGAAGAAATAATTTACTTAATCAAACCAATTTATTTTTTCAAATTAAATTAATTAGACCATGTATTTAATTAAATAAATTTTGTCAAATTAAATTGACAAAACAATTCAAATTGTATTAGTCTCAATCATTCCGCCAATTAAATGTAAATTTTTAATTTGGAGAGCAAGAGCTTATTCTTGTATAAGTTTTATTTTGGTGAAATCTTATAAAAATACTCAATGTGAAATGAGGTGATGTATATGAATTCTTCACTCGATTGAGATTATTATAAATTTGATACATGATTAAAGATTTCTAATATATTTTAACATCATATCCTCTATTGTTCTTTATTTAAATTCTTCATTTATGCATTACTAATTTCATAATTTATCTATTATTATTATTATTATTATTATTATTATTATTATTATTATTATTATTATTATTATTATTATTATTATTATTATTATTATTATTATTATTATTATTATTATTATTATTATCATTATTATTGTTGTTGTTGTAGTAATGGACGAACAGAAACAAATAAAATTTGCAGAAATGAAAAATATATTTTTCTTCCCTATATAAATAAAATGTATGGATTTATTTTATAAAAAATAAAAATAAAATTTTAATTATTTTGATAGACATAAAATAAGATTTTGTATTAAAGTAATCAGTTTATAGAATTTGTGCCTTATTATGCAAACATGTAAATCAATGACCGGACCCGTTTATAATTTACATATACGTGTATGTCTCAATTCAAACTTAATTTAAAATTAATTTTATTGAAAATTAAGAATATAAATATTATATATATATATATATATATAAATATATTATATTCATATAATATAATATATTGCAACATATATATATAATATGTACGCTATTGAGAAATATAAAATTAATAACAAATATACATCTAATCACTAACATTCAATTAAAATAATTTATCGTATATAGATTATAATTTTTTTCTTATCAAACATGTAAATCTAATTTTTATCTAGAAAAAATAAATAATAAAATTTATTAATTTAGATTATATGTAATGTTAATATTATTATATATATACATTTATTATTAATTATATTTATTATAATTAATGAATCTTTAATAGAATGTAATAGTTAATTAATTAATAAATGATGAAGATTATATATGGTAAATTTTGAAATGGTGAGATTTTAGATATGCCACATAGGTTAAGGCTTAATCCTATTATATAATAGATATCACGCCATATACACATTATCTCCATTCAATAAAAATATATTAGACGTTGATAATATTGTCACGACCGGACTTAATTAAGGATAATTAAACCGGAAACCATGACTAAGGGAGGGAGATAAGAAGCGGGAGTAGAAAAGGGAAATAAATAAATAGAGAAGGATCGTACTTTTCATTAATAACGAAGGAAAACATCTAATATATATAACGAAGGTTTAGTTGCAATGATTCGATTGAACTAGTAAGTTCGAATATTTCCGACTTAGCCAAAATAACATAAGACTTCTTTGAGTACGCAGCGGAAGTAATAAGGTTTCTGATTACATGTATGAAGACATGTACCCAAGAGTTTTTCAAAATATATATATATAATGTCAAGACAAAAGAAGTTCCTGCTCGTTACTTCATCACCATCGGCTACAGCTCAACCTGCACATTTAAAAATACATGCAGGGCTGAGTACAAAAGTACTCAGTGGGCACATATGCCTACTATGAAATATAACATGCTTCGTAAAATTGTAAATTGTCATGCCATCATAAACAGTACAGCAAGGGAGTTTTTCGCTAAAGGCCCAAGCTTACTAAATTCATTTGTGATTCTTAAAGTTCGTCTGCAGACTAAGTTCTCTTGTAATCTATCATATCTGGAACTTTGTGCCGGAGAGGTGGCCACCTCTCACGGTCACTTGACCGGCCAACCCGCTAGATGACTCACGGTCACTGGTGTACACTAGTCCTGGCAGGATAGCTATCAACTGCTCAAGACCCGAATTCGATTACATGATAAAAGTAACATCAGATAGATATCATAATGAAATTGAAACATTTTATGGCAAGACAATATTTGAAATAACTTCAATTAATTTAGTCATGAAATAACTTGCTTGAACGTAACATTTAAACTCATTTGATATATATAAAAGTAATGCCCACCTGATAGTGATTTTCTGTGATACAAAAGCTCCTCAACAGATTATCAATCTCGCCCTTGACCTTTATTACGAGAATATATGTACATATATAAGATATTTGCTCGAATAAAAATCCTCAAATGAGAATGTGTATTTAACTATGCATGATCCTTATGCATGAATTATTATTCTGAAATAATAATCAGGGAATTTCTATTGTTAATCCAAGCTATCGGATTTAAACAAAAGCTAAGTCTCGTCTCATGAAGCCGGATAATTAATAAAAATTAATCCGTTCTCTTAGGGTGTTCTAATCCGTCAATTAAATAAACCCCATTCCTCGTAGTCAATAGAAAATAAATAAATACTTCAACTTATTCGCTTTATAACCTCATAATTAATCGGGCTTAATAAATAGGAACAAGTAATGTTATAAGATTAAATAATTAAAAGGCTCAACATAAGGCAGCCTAATAATTAATTAAGTAGAAGTGGGCTTGAATAATTAACATGAGAGGCCCAATTGAAATAATTCATCAACTCAAGTAATTAAATAAATCTTGGCCCAAATAAATAAATAATTTGATTAGCTGGGCTCAATTAAATAAATCAAACGAGGCCCAACGAAGATAATATAACAGCCCAAATAAAATAGATGGTCTTCAATTTAAATAAATTCGGCCCAATGAAATAATGTAATAAAAGCCCATCTGAGTAAAATAAATAAATTCAGAGGCCCAATCAGTAATTAAAATCGGCCCATATAAATAAATTCAGAAGCCCAATTCATAATTTAAAATCGGCCCAAAATTAATAAATAATCCAGCCCAACTCAAGCCCACTGAAAATAAATAACAAAGCCCAATAAAATACTAACTAGAAGGCCCAAATCAATTAAATAACAAGCCCATTAAGCAAAGCCCAATTTTCATAAATAAGGAAAGAAGCCCAAATCCTTCTCCCCCAAACATCTCGGTTCTCTCTCTCTCATAATACACTTTCGCCTTTCTCTTTCTGAAGGAGCCGCTGCCCCCTTCTCCTCAAACTCGACGAGCGATCTTCTTTTTCTTCTCCGGCTGAAATCTGACCGGCTTCGCTTCTCCGGCTGTTTAGCCGTTGTCTGCCGACGCGTCGAATCCCGGCGTCGTCCTCCTTCTCCCTTTCTCACGCAAAACCCAGCCGAGTCCTACTCTAGAAATCGTCGCCGCCGTCTGGAGCTGCTACTGCTTCGCCTGGAGTCGCGGCCTGGAGTTGCTGCTGCTCGTTCGGTGGTCAGCGGCTCGTTGGAGGAGCGCCGCCGCCGGCCGCTGCTGTTGGCCGCTGCTGGTGGTCAGCCTTCTCCCTATCTCTCCCTCTCGATCCGGCCTCAGCCGAAGCGGGTGCCGCCGCCGCTGCCGTCCGTGGAAGACCGGCGAGCGCCTCCTCTTCCTTCCAAGGTCGATCTCTCATCTGATCTCTCTCAATTCAAAACCGGCCGCTCGGCCTCTCTCCTCTCACCGAGATTCTGTTCGGCCACCGACTGCTCCGGCCGGCGTTGTCACAGCCCGCAACCCTTAATGACAAATTTAGCCGGGGTTATGACTTGGGGTGAACAATAAGAAATGAAAATGGACAATTACTTAACATTAAGGTATATGAGAATGTCACTCATAGATAAGATGCTAGGATCATATATGATCATTTGGATACTTATAAAACATACACATGAAGGAGAACTGATTAAGGTGGGTTATCCAATAACACGTGTTCGCGTTCTTCATAACATAGAGTTATTCTAATCAAAGTGTTTTGCAGCGGAAAAACGTGTGAGATATACATATGAAGATGTATACTCAAGGTTACATTTCTTGAAATGTCAAAAGAACACCCGCTCAACATCATTCCATTCCATCAGCTGCTCAACCTGCACATTTAGAAATACATGCAGGGCTGAGTATAAAAATACTCAGTGGGCACATATGCCTACTATGAAATATAACATGCTTCGTAAAGATTTAAATTGTCATGCCATCATAAGTAGTACAGCAAGGGGTTTTTCGCTAAAAAGGCCCAAGCTTACTAAATTCAGTTGTGATTCTTAAAGTTCGACTGCAGTCTAAGTTCTCTTGTAATCTATCATATCTGGAACTGTGTGCCGGAGAGGTGGCCACCTCTCACGGTCACTTGACCGGCCAACCCGCTAGATGACTCACGGTCACTGGTGTACACTAGCCCTGGCAGGATAGCTATCAACTGCTCAAGACCCGAATTCGATTACATGATTAAAGTCACATCAGATAGATATCATACTGAAATTTAAACATTTTATGGCAAGACAATATTTGAAATAACTTCAATTAATTTAGTCATGAAATAACTTGCTTGAACGTAACATTTAAACTCATTTGATATATATGAAAGTAATGCCCACCTGATACGCTTAACGGTGTAGGAACTCTTGCTCACTTATCTATCATTGCTATTGTCACCTTCATAATAGCAAGATTCTAAAATAAGATTGGATAACTAGATAAGAAGAATTAGCTATAAATAACATCCCAATAAACTTTTAATCTTCTGCAGAGCTAGGGTTGAATCAACTAAACTAACCAATATACTAACTCTTATGAACTTTAAGAAAGTATAAACTAATATTCCTATCTTATAGGAATTCCTCTACTTGAGAAAGTTTAAAGTAAACAAATCCATTTCATAGAGATCAGTTTACAACTAACCATACATGTAAAACATAAAATCCCAAAGTAATTAATCATATAAACATAATTATATCCATCAACTATCATATTAACAAGCTTAGTAATCAATAATCCTTAATAGGTAATTAGAACAATAAAACCTTAATTTGAGTTTAGTAGTTTAGGATCTCCATTAACTACCAATCACAAGTTTAAGAAACATACCCATTTGAATCCTAACTTTGAAAAAATTATATAAAATCAACCACTTCAAAGAAAAATATAAACCTCACTTCTTTAGAAAGCTATTAACGTCTATATTTCTCAGAAATTTACAAAAACACAATATCTCAAGTGGATAAGAAGTTATATGACCAAAGACAGAATCTGCCGCTGAACTCTGCTGCTCCGTGCAGTACATTTCAGAAAATAGTTTGACATGTCTATTGATCTCGGATTTAGCTGAAATTTTGCAGAGAACGACTACACATGATGAAGTTATTACAGTAAAAATTTCAAGTTATTTGGACTACGAAAACATCATCAAAAGTACCCCGAAACATACTGCCCTGTCAAGCCGAAAACTGACAGCAAAGCCCCTTTGTTTCAACTTAACATATAATTCATACGTTTGTCAAATACAAACCATAGGAACTCAATTACATCATCTTACTACACATTAGCATGCTTTAGCTTGAAATTTAACTCATGTTTAACTCATCAACACAAAGCAAGCAAGTTATAACACAATTAATCACCACAACTTCTCCAATCAATACTAAAAGTAGTTCTTCCCTTATTCATAAATCAAAATTGGCTCAACACATAGTAACATGCCCAATATCCCCCAATTTTTATCACATAATCACATTCCACGCTCCCAAGAGTTCAATTACATAAGCATCAAATATTTAGCTATCTTACCTCAAGAATGCCCAAATTCACTTATGAACAAGCAAGGAGAGCCACAACTCCACTAGGGTTAACTAGTACACAACAACATCATTTGAATTTACCCCATAGAACATAAAGAGGAAGAAGGGCTTAGCTTTAGGTGATTAAGGGAAGGCAGCGGTCCCTGTTCCATGGGGGTGAGCCGTGGATCGACGCCGAGCGACGAGAAGATGGGAATTGCCAGGAACAGCAGCGGCGTAACTTTCGCTGCTAGAATCCAGAACACGGCGATGGCGATTAACGAGGAAGTGCAGCTAGGGCTCAGCCTAGAAGAAGACCCCACCCTCCCTTGAGTTGTAAAGAGAGAGAACCGAGGAGGGAGCAACGGTGGCGCGTCGATTCCCGGCCAAGAAAGACGCAGCATCATCGAACCAGAGCAACGGCAGCTTCCGCTTCGTCGGGAGAGATGAGACGTCGCGGCACGTCGAGCAAGCTCCGAGCAGTGGCGCTATTGGATAACCTCTTGTATAATTGGAGTGCCTCTTGAAATCAAAGAAATTAAAAAAAAACAAACTAAGGGTTTGGCAGAGGAAAGGGGACGACTTTGTTGGAAGAAAAGGAGGAGAAAATCTTCCTTCATAAGCTAACCTTGTAAATATCCCTTCACTATATAATATTAAAATAAGAAAGCTCATAGATAAATAATTAAATAATATTCGTCACTTCAATTAGTCGAGCAATAAGTCGACTAATAATATCTCATCTCATCTCAGTGATTCTACTTCTCTTTCTTCTTTTAAATAATAGAAAATAGAAAATAATATTAATAACATATACTGTAGTGAAAATACCGGGTGTTACATATATGTTGGAGGGGTTGGTGTAATAGTGTAGTGATTCGACTATTTATCGTGATCTAATTTCTCATAGTTCCTGTAATAATTCTCCAATTCTCGTTTAATAAATACTCGTCGTATTTATATAAATTAAATCCTCAATCTTGAGATTTAATACGTGAAAGTCGAAATTAATTCGCGACTTAATACTAAACACATATAGCGTGAAATAATAAAATTATTATTCACATAAGCTCAAGTTATAATTCTAACAATTCGATTTAAATAACACGATTTATGAAATCGGTTATAAATCTAAAATTTCTAATACTATTGATTAAATCAATCAACTGGTAATGCAAGGTCTCAAACGTGTAGCTAAACCAATAATTTAATTATTGGTTTGATTCATGATTGAATATTAAATCGCAGCTCTGTATCTCTTATACAGACTTTTGCTGAAATAATATTATCTGAATAAAATAGTCACAATAAATAATTAAAAGAATTTTATAACTAATGCACATGTTTAATCTAATATATATTTAAAAGAGCGGGGCATTACATACTACCCCCCTTAAAATAAATTTCGTCCCGAAATTTGCATACCTGGTATTCTAGCTTGTGATACTAGTCACTCGTTTCATTCATCTCTTTTGTAGCCTTTTCCATCCTGTGATGGTTCCACTACATGACGAGAACAATATTATTGCCTCGTAACACTTGAACATTGCAATCTAGTCACTAAACTGATTTCTCTTCATAACTTAAGCCCTGAGCTTGGACTATCTCATCGTTCTTAATCACATACTTTCTTAACTGCGAGACGTAATATTCAGTGTATACATCCACAATCCTCCACTAACCATTAGTGCACTATTCCTGACTTTCGTGAATCCTTTCGTTTTTCTTATTCTTGAGGCGAGACACATTTTCTCACCAATATCCATTTTCATTTCGTGCTTTCATAATCCTTTCTTGCAATTCACACTTAACTATTGATGCAACTACACAGCTTGATATTGTCTCCGGATGGTGAACAATTACTAAACCGAATAAGGCAATCACCAATCAGTACTTTATATTTAGTGGTGAAACATCTTATCTTAATTTCCAATTGATGGTACCATCATAATTCTTCACTAATTCGAATCGTCTCTGTTGTCTTACATTGAAATCTCTTTGCTCGAAAAAGCACTTCAAATTCTTGTCAGCTATAAGGACCTCACACTTAACTCCGTAGAGATAGTATCTCCAAATTTCCAACACGTGCACAACCACAACGAGTTCTAAGTCATAAGTCAAGTAATTCAACTTTGGGGCTAATGAGACATAGTGCTCAAGTTCTCTGAAGTTTAAAACAAATACTTGCTTCCTTTGAACATTCCTATTGATGGAGCTTTTGACACTTTAGCCGAAACAATCACCCTTCTAGTGTGATGTTGTTGGCTCTGAGGCTGGGTTGGATCTTAAGTCTTATTCTAAAGTTCTTTTTCTATTCTCAAATTTTCTGTTGTTTTCTTCATTCCATTTTCTTTCCTTCACCACATCTTGAGGTGGTGTATATCCAGATTGTGTCGGAGTCTTCCCATTCTCCCTTGGTAGCAGTGATTCGATGGTGAGAGTCTTGCTCGTTGGTTGCTCCTACGTAATATTTCTTTGGCTTGGTAGGGGAATTGAATATCTCATGACGCCATTCGTTTGCGAACTCCTTCACGCGTTTCTCATAAGTGTCCCCCACATTTGGAGCACGTCCTGACATTTTGTTGAAAACTCTATCATACTAGTTATCTGCCCTGGTTCTCCACTTGGGATTCCAGAAGTTGCTTTGTTTATACCGACTGTCAGTCAAAAGATAGGTTGATGCTTAGTGTATCTTTCTAACTGTGAGAATATCACCTTCTAGTACTTCGAGAACTGACAGCAACTAAGTCATTCTAGTCATTACTGTGCTTATCGTGGTAAAATAAGATCTTATTGTGACAACTACATAGTGTGAGTCTATACATTGGGATGACGCCCTACTCAGGATCAAAATCCTAATTGACAATCACCGAGATCTTAGTTATATGGGCTGACCAGACCCAGCACGATGAATCACTCAGTCAAATGGGAGCTTCGCCCCCAATCATGTCAACTTCTTATCTCTTATAAAGCTCTAAGTCAACTTCTAACTTAAAGCACTTACTAATAAGTACTTCATCATAAGTTACTGATACCATGAAAGTCCATTCTATGTTGTTCTAGCCAAGCTATCACGACTAACATCATAATTATAAGCAACATAAGTTCTTATGTGAAAAACTTAATCTCACCGCTATTGAAATAGCTCAAGTGAATCCTTAGTCTTAAAGCATTGCCTTTATGTTGTAACATCTCTATGTTAAACATTTCTATCTTACCAGTCTTTACTTAAATCGATCAAGCGGTGCTATCACGATTAACATTCTCAAAGCATTCTTGGGTGGTACTCAAACGGCTTGTAAGAGGACCCATCATTCTAATCGTATAGGCAGCTAGCCTAAAACGACAACATAAAGCTTTCTCATTCTTTCATACATACATACTTCTGTTTCTTTTGAAACCTTAACATATATGGACATTTAATGTCCCTTTCATGAAAACTTTGCTTATGCCGGAAAGATTCAAGGAATCTAACTCGACCATACATACATACATACAATGATTCGTTAAGGGCTCGGGTTGTCCCAAACACGAAATACATTCATTGAGTCGTTATGGGTTCGGGTAGTCCCAAACACGACAAAAAGCATTCACATAGCATCGTAAACATAAGGCGCACATTTTCTTGAAAAACTTTCATAACATCTGAAATACATATATGTATATTTTTGAAACTATTATTGTACCTTTGTTGCGGCAGTGTGACGGCGAGCTGAGGGTTACTGACATTCTTAGAAGTCTAGAGATACTATTCTAGACTCGACATCAAAAACTTATGATTATCAGAGACATGAAAGGAAACTTATGCTCTATCTCATATTTTATCTCCTTACTCAACTCTATATAAACTCTCCACTCATCTCAAATCCTTAAGTTCAAGGATAGGTTTCAAGAAAAATCATGGTTCTAAGTCTCGATTTGTCTCTCATATAAGGCTCTTCTAATCTCATTCAAACACATAGACAACACAATCACCTAAGGCCCATAAGAAAACACAATCAAACATTATCAAAACATGCTCTGTGTTTACACTGACTCAACTTCAAAATCTAACCTGTTCTGACTCCGACACTTCTTGGACTCGAGACTCATACCAAAAGAAAGGTCTTCGAGTCTAGTTTCATATAAAAAAAAGTAGAGTCAAAAACTCCAAGTATTGTAGGAAATATGACTGTTTTACTACAGTCTACCATATTCGGCAATTTTGAGCAATCGAAAACTTGGATTTTTACAAAAATAGTAAACGTTGTCAAACTGGGCTCAACTTTGGTGGATATCTAGCTAACACTATAAGGTTAATACCATAAAAATTTTGAAATCTAGATCACACAGGAAGCTACTGAAATGAATGACTCTTTCTCCTGTTCTCTGAAATTCTCGGTAGTAATGTGCAGTTTAGGTTTTGTATTTTATAAAAATAGTAAACGAAGTCCAAATGATTTAAAATTTTACCGGTGTGCTTAAGACTCATGTAGGGATTTGCTATAAAATTTTCAAAGCTATTAGACATCTAAAAACCATCGATCACAGTAGGTCAGTAGGCCTACGAAATTCATCAAAATCTCATCTCAAACTCTTAAATGCTCAACCCAACATCCCTTCAATGAAAACCAATCAAAGCTCATTTTAAACACATATAGCACTTGAAAACATTCAAGCACATTATAATACTCATCATACTCAATCTTGACTCTCTTCTTACATCATAACCTCAAATCTTAAGTAAAACATTTCAACGAACGCATCATTAAAATTCTCTTCTCATTTTCGTGCTCAAAATTACTCAAATACTCAAACATGATCTCATTCATCATATAAATCATTATACACATATAGATTCCCTTTTATCATGTAAACTAAACTCTAATGAAACTTCATGTATCATCATAAAACTCTTAATAAAACATGACAAACTTTCACATAATGGTCATAAAGCAATTAGACCTCATTTTATCAATCATCGACTTCTCAAAATATGAAAACTCAAAAACTCATACAAACTAAACTAAGTCAAAAAATTTCTTAGCCAACAAAAGACTTACTCAAACATAATTATACACTAATATCATGCTCAAATACATATATCTTAAGCCAAAATCACTTAAATAACACATAGGCAAAAAGTCCTGATTTTTATTAAAGTAAACTCTTTGAAATTTAATAAACACACATGATACCTTAATCCATTCATAGATCTATCAATCTTAGCTAATTAATCTCACATATAACCCATCAATTTACAAATTAGAGCATAGATACACATATCCCTAATTTTATTAAACTAACTCATATCAAAATCATCAATTGACATCATATACTCAATTTACTCCATCAATCATCATCATATACATCTCATGGACTCATCTTCATCATCTATTAATCATCTTAACCATTGACTCAAAAGTTCCCAATTTTGGGTAAACTAAACTCCATCGAACTTTCACATCTCAAGGCATATACTTCACACATAACATCATACAATCTAGATCTATAAAAATAAGAATCACTTACCCATGATTAAACAAAGATCAAAGTTTTCCTTTCTCACTCTTCAAACCAAACCCCACGGTCATCTTGAAATCTTCAAGAATTGAAAGGTGTTTATGTTGATTTGGTGGAGGATTTGATCTTGAGGTGAACTTGGAAGCTTTGGTGATTCATCTATGGTGATCTTTTGGAGCAAAATCGGAAGAGAGGGAGAGAAATTGAGAGTGGCTGAATGGTGAAGAAAATGAGGGAAATGAAGTGAATTTGTCTTGCTTAGGAAGGATGATTGGAGACCGAACACTATTCACCATTTAATACTTGTCCCCCCCTAAACCTACACACTAATCCCTTCCCTACATCTTCATACCACACGTCCACTTCAAGTAAGGCTAAGGAAATTAATCACAATGAGACACAATTATATGAAGCCATAGTTTGGGTAGTATACTATATCGGTAGACTAACACTTCTTGGTCTTATCAAACAAGGGGATCTATTATGACAACTCACGAGTTGCAAGGCTCAAACTCAACACAACATCAAAGCAAAGTGTTGTAGAAATTGTTCAAGAGAATCAAAAGAATGACCAGAGGGTATGAAATGATTAACTACTAGGTCGAAAAAAATGACCTCGAGTATGAACTCATCTGGCTTTTCAATCGAAAGTTGAAACACATGGATTTTCAACCCAAAAGACGTCTACTGAGATTTGGATCATGTGGACTGGCCAGGTCCAACATCATCACCTCCCAGTCGCACGGGAAACATCGTCCCGAACTTGGAGAGCCATAAACATACTATACATAGCATAACATAAGCTCATCATGACAACTAAACTTATCTTAAGGTTCCCTATCCTATTGACCTCAAACCCCAAACCTCTCTTAAGACATATACACACAGACATACGTACACAGGCGAAACACACTATTCTTAAAATCTATCGTATAGCAAAAGTCGATTCGATGTTCCGTCGCACTTGAACATTCGAACATAGAGACTATGGTTCAACCTTTGATGCAACGTTTACCTTGAATTCGTCGCGTATCGTCATTCTGTGCTTTTCCTTTACCTCGTACATATCTTTTCATTCCTCTTTGTAGTTCAAAAGAATCATTGTTTTCTTGAGGGAGCTGAAATGCTCTAAGTTCTCTTTCATTCTTCTACATCATCACCTTAAGAATCTAGATTGTAGAGATATCCTACTAACCTAGTAGTCTATGTTCTTTTTGAAATTGTAATCATGCAACTTATAGCAATCTATGTTCTCTGGGAAAACATATGTCAATTTTTCTATTATTCGTCTGATCATAACATCATAGATTGCGAAAATATGCCATGAAAGGCAAAACATTCAACATTTCATCATAGCATGCTCTTTACATAAACATATTCATAAAACATCTTAGAACAATAACATCTTTAACACGTTGAACTACAGTTACCTTCTTTCCTTGATTGAGCACGATGCAATGGAGTGTTGAGCGGTGCCGTATAAACCCATGTAAGTCTAAAGAATCAAACTAGACTCGACTCTTTTAGAATAAGGTTTCTAGGGCCAGAGCGAACGAACCGCTCTGATACCATTCTGTCACAGCCCGCAACCCTTAATGACAAATTTAGCCGGGGTTATGACTTGGGGTGAACAATAAGAAATGAAAATGGACAATTACTTAACATTAAGGTATATGAGAATGTCACTCATAGATAAGATGCTAGGATCATATATGATCATTTGGATACTTATAAAACATACACATGAAGGAGAACTGATTAAGGTGGGTTATCCAATAACACGTGTTCGCGTTCTTCATAACATAGAGTTATTCTAATCAAAGTGTTTTGCAGCGGAAAAACGTGTGAGATATACATATGAAGATGTATACTCAAGGTTACATTTCTTGAAATGTCAAAAGAACACCCGCTCAACATCATTCCATTCCATCAGCTGCTCAACCTGCACATTTAGAAATACATGCAGGGCTGAGTATAAAAATACTCAGTGGGCACATATGCCTACTATGAAATATAACATGCTTCGTAAAGATTTAAATTGTCATGCCATCATAAGTAGTACAGCAAGGGGTTTTTCGCTAAAAAGGCCCAAGCTTACTAAATTCAGTTGTGATTCTTAAAGTTCGACTGCAGTCTAAGTTCTCTTGTAATCTATCATATCTGGAACTGTGTGCCGGAGAGGTGGCCACCTCTCACGGTCACTTGACCGGCCAACCCGCTAGATGACTCACGGTCACTGGTGTACACTAGCCCTGGCAGGATAGCTATCAACTGCTCAAGACCCGAATTCGATTACATGATTAAAGTCACATCAGATAGATATCATACTGAAATTTAAACATTTTATGGCAAGACAATATTTGAAATAACTTCAATTAATTTAGTCATGAAATAACTTGCTTGAACGTAACATTTAAACTCATTTGATATATATGAAAGTAATGCCCACCTGATACGCTTAACGGTGTAGGAACTCTTGCTCACTTATCTATCATTGCTATTGTCACCTTCATAATAGCAAGATTCTAAAATAAGATTGGATAACTAGATAAGAAGAATTAGCTATAAATAACATCCCAATAAACTTTTAATCTTCTGCAGAGCTAGGGTTGAATCAACTAAACTAACCAATATACTAACTCTTATGAACTTTAAGAAAGTATAAACTAATATTCCTATCTTATAGGAATTCCTCTACTTGAGAAAGTTTAAAGTAAACAAATCCATTTCATAGAGATCAGTTTACAACTAACCATACATGTAAAACATAAAATCCCAAAGTAATTAATCATATAAACATAATTATATCCATCAACTATCATATTAACAAGCTTAGTAATCAATAATCCTTAATAGGTAATTAGAACAATAAAACCTTAATTTGAGTTTAGTAGTTTAGGATCTCCATTAACTACCAATCACAAGTTTAAGAAACATACCCATTTGAATCCTAACTTTGAAAAAATTATATAAAATCAACCACTTCAAAGAAAAATATAAACCTCACTTCTTTAGAAAGCTATTAACGTCTATATTTCTCAGAAATTTACAAAAACACAATATCTCAAGTGGATAAGAAGTTATATGACCAAAGACAGAATCTGCCGCTGAACTCTGCTGCTCCGTGCAGTACATTTCAGAAAATAGTTTGACATGTCTATTGATCTCGGATTTAGCTGAAATTTTGCAGAGAACGACTACACATGATGAAGTTATTACAGTAAAAATTTCAAGTTATTTGGACTACGAAAACATCATCAAAAGTACCCCGAAACATACTGCCCTGTCAAGCCGAAAACTGACAGCAAAGCCCCTTTGTTTCAACTTAACATATAATTCATACGTTTGTCAAATACAAACCATAGGAACTCAATTACATCATCTTACTACACATTAGCATGCTTTAGCTTGAAATTTAACTCATGTTTAACTCATCAACACAAAGCAAGCAAGTTATAACACAATTAATCACCACAACTTCTCCAATCAATACTAAAAGTAGTTCTTCCCTTATTCATAAATCAAAATTGGCTCAACACATAGTAACATGCCCAATATCCCCCAATTTTTATCACATAATCACATTCCACGCTCCCAAGAGTTCAATTACATAAGCATCAAATATTTAGCTATCTTACCTCAAGAATGCCCAAATTCACTTATGAACAAGCAAGGAGAGCCACAACTCCACTAGGGTTAACTAGTACACAACAACATCATTTGAATTTACCCCATAGAACATAAAGAGGAAGAAGGGCTTAGCTTTAGGTGATTAAGGGAAGGCAGCGGTCCCTGTTCCATGGGGGTGAGCCGTGGATCGACGCCGAGCGACGAGAAGATGGGAATTGCCAGGAACAGCAGCGGCGTAACTTTCGCTGCTAGAATCCAGAACACGGCGATGGCGATTAACGAGGAAGTGCAGCTAGGGCTCAGCCTAGAAGAAGACCCCACCCTCCCTTGAGTTGTAAAGAGAGAGAACCGAGGAGGGAGCAACGGTGGCGCGTCGATTCCCGGCCAAGAAAGACGCAGCATCATCGAACCAGAGCAACGGCAGCTTCCGCTTCGTCGGGAGAGATGAGACGTCGCGGCACGTCGAGCAAGCTCCGAGCAGTGGCGCTATTGGATAACCTCTTGTATAATTGGAGTGCCTCTTGAAATCAAAGAAATTAAAAAAAAACAAACTAAGGGTTTGGCAGAGGAAAGGGGACGACTTTGTTGGAAGAAAAGGAGGAGAAAATCTTCCTTCATAAGCTAACCTTGTAAATATCCCTTCACTATATAATATTAAAATAAGAAAGCTCATAGATAAATAATTAAATAATATTCATCACTTCAATTAGTCGAGCAATAAGTCGACTAATAATATCTCATCTCATCTCAGTGATTCTACTTCTCTTTCTTCTTTTAAATAATAGAAAATAGAAAATAATATTAATAACATATACTGTAGTGAAAATACCGGGTGTTACATATATGTTGGAGGGGTTGGTGTAATAGTGTAGTGATTCGACTATTTATCGTGATCTAATTTCTCATAGTTCCTGTAATAATTCTCCAATTCTCGTTTAATAAATACTCGTCGTATTTATATAAATTAAATCCTCAATCTTGAGATTTAATACGTGAAAGTCGAAATTAATTCGCGACTTAATACTAAACACATATAGCGTGAAATAATAAAATTATTATTCACATAAGCTCAAGTTATAATTCTAACAATTCGATTTAAATAACACGATTTATGAAATCGGTTATAAATCTAAAATTTCTAATACTATTGATTAAATCAATCAACTGGTAATGCAAGGTCTCAAACGTGTAGCTAAACCAATAATTTAATTATTGGTTTGATTCATGATTGAATATTAAATCGCAGCTCTGTATCTCTTATACAGACTTTTGCTGAAATAATATTATCTGAATAAAATAGTCACAATAAATAATTAAAAGAATTTTATAACTAATGCACATGTTTAATCTAATATATATTTAAAAGAGCGGGGCATTACAGGCGTCGTGGCTATTCTGATGCAGGCGAGACGACGAGTGTTCGCCGCCTTCTCCCTCCGTTCCAGCAGTTGGGTTTCAGCAGATGCTTGGGCAGTCGGCCCTTCCCCATCTAAAAGCTAAGTCTAATCTCTCTCTCCAATCCATTTACTAATCTAGTTTCTGTGAGTTCTTGTGATTGTTACTCTGGAGTGTAGTGAAAGTGAAGCATGTAAAATCTTCTGTTGTAAAGTATTTCCCTATTGTACAGCATATCTTGACTATATCGTGTAGATGATTATGCTAAGCATGGATGTGAACTGAATTGAATATTCAAGATAGTAGAATACCTTGAATGTTTTCGAGCTGATGGGTGGCTGTTGAAGTTCGAATAGCTTGTGAAATGACTGAAATGAATTGGTCTTCTGTTAATGCAGGTGAACTTGATGAAAAAAAAAAAAAATGAATATTGAGGCCAAGCCTTACCCTGAGATCTTAGCAGAATGAATTGAGACTGCTCTTCGATATTTTTCGGTGAAGTGAAGTGAGATTGAGAGCTGTTTGTTGGCTGGGTTTGATACTAATAGTTCATTGGCGCATACATGAGTGTGGTGGGGGAAAAAAAAAAAGTGTAGTGGTGGGGGAGGTAGGAGTAAGTGGAATTGGAAGGAATTGGAGGCTGCTGGTGTGCCACACATTTCATATCTCTATCTTTTCCTCCCTTGTTAGCAGGTAGTGAGTAGGAAATAGGAAGTGAGTGATAATTGCACTAGCTATGTAGTAAGAGTAAAAGTTGTATTGTAACTAGGAACAAATCCTTATGACTTGTATTCTTTATGCATCTGTAATATGAATCGTGTGCTCGTATCTGCTTGATACTGTTTATTTACATAAATCTCGTATTTCGACATGTGATTTCTCGCTAAAATCGATAGGTTATAAAATGAATCTAAATTAAATCCGTAGATTTAATTCGTTCGTTGTTCTAATATTTAAATTAAATCCGCAGATTTAATTACTCACTAGTCGGAAATAATCCACGACTTAAGTAATTATATATATAAAAAAAATAAAATCTAGTTCCATCTTGCTTAAATAAATAACGTGACTTTGCTAAGTCAGTTATAACTCTGAAATAATATCATTGGCTGCTTAATAATTCTTATCGCGGTTTCTCACATGAAATAAAATAATAACTCTGCTTCAAGTACTATATAACTCAAAGTCATAAGTCGAAATTAATAAAAATCAACACTGAAAGATGCAATAATTAATTATTGCATTACTGATTTTAATAATTTAAAAGAGCGGGTTACTACATACTACCCCTCTTAATAAAAATTTCGTCCCGAAATTTGCATATCTCTGCTAAAACAGCTCGGGGTATTTCTCCTTCATCTTGTCTTCAAGCTCCCACGTGGCTTCCTCTTGTCCGTGGTGTCTCCATAAGACTTTCACTGATGTGATTGCCTTATTTCTGAGTTGTTGCACTTTTCTATCCAGAATGGCTCCGGGTCTTTCTTCATAGCTCAAATCTGGGCTAAGAATCATCTATTCTTGGTGGATTACGTGCTTTGGATCGAAAACGTATTTTCTGAGTTGTGACACATGGAAGACATTGTGAACGTTTCCAAGGCTTGGCGGTAACGCCAATCCTGTAGGATACTGGATCTATCCTCTCGAGGATTTCATATGGTCCTAAAAATCGGGGCCTAAGCTTTTCCTTGACACCAAACCTAGTTATCCCTTTGGAGGGGGATACTTTTAGGAAGACCTTATCTCCTATTTTAAACTGTAACTCGGTTCGGCGTGCATCGGCGTAAGATTTCTGTCTATCTTGCGCTTCCTTTGTTCAGCCACTAATCTGGCGGACTATCTCAATCATCTCACTGACCGCGTCTGGTCCTAAAATTTTCCTTTCACCCACTTCATCCCAATAAAGCGGTGATCTACATTTTTTTCCATACAATGTCTCATATGGTGCCATATCGATGGTCGCCTGGTAACTGTTATTATAGGCAAATTCAATCAACGGCAGCACTGCTTCCCAACTTCCACCCCTGTCTAACACCACTGTTCTCAACATATCTTCGAGGGTCTGAATTGTCCTTTCAGACTGCCCGTCTGTCTGCGGGTGGAAGGCGGTGCTAAAATTCAGTCTCGTCCTAACTCCTTCTGTAAGCTCATCCAAAATCTAGATGTGAACTTCGAGTCTCGTTCTGATGTGATTAACACGGGTACACCGTGTAAGCGTACAATCTCCCTGACATACAACTGGGCTAGCTTATCTGCTCCGTATGTGATTGATATTGGTATAAAATGGCACACTTCGTGAGTCGATTCACTATTACCCAAATTGCAGTGTTTCCTTTATTTGTTCTGGGCAAACTAGTCACGAAATCCATTGCAATGTGTTCCCACTTCCATTCCGGAATTTCTAAAGGTTGCAACTTTCCATATGGCCTTTGGTGTAAAGCCTTCACTTGCTGGCATGCTAGGCATCTCTCTACAAATGATGCTATGTCTCGTTTCATGCCTTCCCACCAAAAACACTTCTTCAAATCTTGGTACATCTTAGTATTGCCTGTGTGGGCAGTATAAGGGGTATCGTGAGCTTCACTCATGATTTTATCTTTAAGCTCCTCGTTAAGGGAAATACATATTCTTTCCTCAAAGAAGATAGCATTATCCGATGCTTCTCGATAACCCTTGAGGTCTCCTTTTTTTATCGCTTCTCGTAGCTTCTCCATTTTCTCGTCCTTTCTTTGTGCTTCTAATATCATTTTCCTCAAGTTGGGTATCGTTGCAACAACGCTTGCTATCGTTCCTGGTGGTTTAACCATTTCTATACTCATTTTTCCAAACTCCTTGATGAGCTCATTCTTTTGGGTGACGAGACATCCCAACCTAGATTGAATCTTATGGCTCAATGCATCAGCTACTACATTGGCCTTACCCGGGTGGTAGTTAATACCGCAGTCATAATCCTTTACTAGTTCGAGCCACCTCCTTTGTCTCATGTTAAGGTCCTTTTGCTAGAAAAAATACTTCAGGCTTGTGTGGTCTGTGAATATCTCACACCTAACTCCATATAGGTGATGTCTCCAAATCTTCAGTGCGTGCACCACTGCAGTTAGCTCCAGATCATGAGTCGGGTAATTCAGTTCATGTGGCTTAAGCTGCCGTAACGCGTATGCTATCACTTTTCCTTCTTGCATCATTACACATCCGAGTCCATTCTTGGACGCGTCCGTGTAGATCACATATTCCTTGTCGGCTGTTGGGACTGCTAACACTGGCGCAGTAGTCAACTTCTCTTTAAGTTCTTGAAAATTCTTCTCGCACTCTTCTGTTCAAGAAAACTTTATCCCTTTTCTGAGTAATTGCGTCATTGGTCTTGCGATTTTGGAAAATCCTTCTATGAATCTTCGATAGTAACATGCCAATCCTAAGAAACTTCTTATCTCATTAGGGTTAGTAGGCTATCTCCACTCTCGCACTGCTTGTACTTTTTCAGGGTCCACCTTGATCCCTTCCGATGACACAATATGCCCTAAAAACGTGACTTCGTTGAGCCAAAACTCGTACTTGCTGAATTCGGCATAAAGGCGCTCCGTCCTCAATGTTTCTAGGACAATCCTCAGATGTTCCTCATGGTCCTTCTCGTTCTTCGAGTATATCAAGATGTCATCTATGAATACTAAGACAAATTTGTCTAATTATGGATGGAAAATTCGATTCACGAGGTCAATGAATACGGCTGGTGCGTTGGTTAGCCCGAATGGCACAACTACAAATTCGTAGTGGCCATACCTAGTTCGAAACACCGTCTTAGGTACGTTTTCTGGTCGAATCTTCAGCTGGTGATAACCAGACCGCAAATCAATCTTCGAGAACACGCTTGCTCCCTTGAGCTGGTCGAAGAGGTCATCTATCCTTGGCAAAGGATATTTGTTCTTGAGTGTTACTTTGTTTAGTTCTCTATAGTCTATGCACATTCGCAATGTGCCATCCTTTTTCTTCACGAAAAGTACGGGTGCGCCCCAAGGTGATACACTTGGCCTAATGAATCCAAGATCCAAAAGTTCTTGAAGTTGTATCTTGAGTTCTTCCAACTCTTTAGGAGCCATCCGGTACGGTGCCTTTGAAATGGAAGTTGCCCCAGGCTCCAAATCAATGGTAAACTCAATTGGTCTATCCGGTGGCGGCCCTGGCAGAATCTATGGAAATACATCTGAAAAGTCCCGTACAATTGCTACATCTTCTATGCTCCTTTCGGTTCCCGATTCTCCGTGTAAATACATGAGGTAGGCTGGGTGTCCTTTATTCATCATTCTCGTTGCTTGCAGAGCGGAGATGATCATTTTTCTTCTCCCCATGCTAATTCCGTGGAAATGTGACGACTCCCTTCCTGGTGGTCGAAAAGAAATTTAACTTTCATTGCAAATGATGGTGGCATAGTTCTCAACTAGCCATTCCATTCCTAAAATTATGTATATGTCTCTCATCGGCATAACATATGCGTTGTTCACTCCAACTTGAATAATTTTTTTATGCTCAGCTCCAAATTCAAGCACACATGTGCTATTATTGTTGTTGTTGCTATCGTTGGCGTGGTTACTACTCTTGGTATGGTTGGGCAAAGCTTGGATTGCTCAAATGCAGAGTCTGAACAGGCGAGTTTAGCCTGAGACCCTCCCTTTGTTACTTATTCGGGTAACGATTTGTATAATGTTCATTCCAGTTGCTATGCAACAACTTTCATTACCAGTCCTGGAGAGTTTCCCATGGTTCTTGTTCCACTTTGGGCAGGGTGGAGTCCCATACTTGTTATCCCCCATCTGTTTTGAGGTGTCATAGCCACGTTGTTGGGACGTCTGCCCCTGCCATGGCCCTTTTTCTTAGCTTGGCCAAGGTTACTATATCCCATTCTCTTTTTCTTTCTCAAAAGTTTTGAGCCCGAGTCTGTGGAGGTGCAGACGTAGGCGCAGTTGCTGGTCTCTCTCCCAATATTGTTGCCTCAATGCCTAACGCTTTGCTAAGCGACTCCACGTAAGACGATCCACCATGGCTTGCCAAAGCCATTCTAATCTCGTGCCTCAGTCCGATACAGAATTCTTTTAACCATCTTTTCATATGTGTCTACTTGCTCTAGCGCATAACTTGACGTATCACAGAACATCATGTCGTATGGAGTAATTTTTGTTCTTCCCTGCTTCGGATTGTAAAATTCCATTTCTTTTCTTTTTGCAATAGCTTTTGGGTGTATACTTGTCATATATTCCAGTCTTAAACTATTCCCACGTTAAATTCCCTAACTGCTCAGGTGTCATTGTCTTCCTCCTTGCTTCCTACCATAAGTCAGTTGAAAGGATACGCGAGACGTTCCTGTGTAAGAAATTGAAGATGCGCTCACTAGCTTCTCAGCCTTCGTAGGATCTCCTATCTTATCGAAGACAAGTGGGTTTTCTCGTAGAAATAATTATTCTATTCTACATTTTTGTTGTGTGGTTAGTGGGGCTTGTTCTGGCCCCGGTACTGGGCCTTTTCCATTATCTCGGGGAATTTTTTTTTTTTCCTCTCGGACACCCTCATTTGGTGGCATACTGATGAGTTGACATATAGTCATTAACGCATTATAAAACATACAGATGTATATCATCACTTCTGTAAATTGTTTCTTGATTCTCAAATCTTGATCGGACTCTTTCTCATGCAAGCATATAAGTAACACGTGGCAGAAGTGACTTGCCGCAAAAGACCAAATAGGTTGCTGAATAGACATAGGAAATTTACATCAATAAAGACTATTTCATTAACATTTGGATATAGATCTATTCATCTATTCAAGTACTACACGTGGTGGACTGGTTGTCTAGCAGTTATCACAAAAGAACTTAGTCACATTACGCCCTGTGGACCAGCGTTTCAGTACTAGTACTAGTCAAACAACTAAGCCAGCATAAGGGCATAAAAAGCATCAGAACAATCAACGTTTCGAAAAAAACACAAATAACGTTCTACTAAATCCATAAGAGATGGTCTAGTTGGATCACGTGCTTGACCCTTCGGTCGAGGCATACGTGCTAGATGGATTTAATCTGGTGAATACTTGTTTGTCTTTAGGTCACCGGAAATCTACTAACAACTAATAAACCACAATGATTTAAGTCACAAAAGACAATTTGGCAAAATGTTTCAACAATTTTGTCAAACAATTGAAAATGAATGACCTTAGGGTAGAAATGAGTTGACTAAAAGATCGAAACGAAATGACCTAATAATCTGAACCCGCTTGGTTTTTCAGATGAAAGTTTAAATATATAGGTTTAGAGACCCATATATGACGACTACTGATATGTTGGTCATGTGGACTGGCCAGGTCCAACACAATTATTTCTCAGTCACACGGAATTACTTTTCCGAACTTGGTAACTCTTTGTTTATTGGGCTGCAAAAAGTACTTCTGGTCTGAGATCTCTATTTTTTTTTTTTTTTACATCTAAAATTTATCATTGAAAATACGCTGAAGCTTCCCAAGCTTGGGGTCTTCTTCCTAAAATCAACACTTTCTTAAAATCTTCTTTACACGAAACAAGACCATTCAAACACATTCGACCTTATTCAATATTCATCCTTTGAACGATCTTAATATCGTACTTCTTGTATCAAGCGTTCATTCTCATAATGCTTGTAATGCATTTATATAATTCGAAGCACTCTCTCACGCCTTTACAGGAAATGGATTTTGCATCTCTGAGCATCTTTGCAAGGTATGTGTCACCACACACAATACTAAATCATGGAACGACTTTAGTTATTGCTTTCATTCTGATTACTAAACTGGATGTTTCACTCGAGACGTTCTAGCCGGGAAATGTCCCTGATCAGCTAAGGTATGTATACTTAACTTGAGTATACCCTCAGGGTCTCATTAGAATATCAATATATTGACTTTAGCATCGAACCATTGTCGATACTTCTAGCTCTTGTTAAACTCCAAACCATCTTCGGAAACTCCTCTCGTCTTACGCACTTGTATAGATTTCTCTGGTCAATTATAATGGTCGGTAACTTCTAGTTACCCACGTCACATCTCGTCTTTCCGGTTCGTAGTAGACAATCATAATCAATAGGGGTTCTAAATCATGCTCGTGTGTAATGTAATTGGTAACTGTAGTTAAAAGTTCCGAATATCTGAAGTTGTAAAGTGACAGTTCTAATTGCAACACTATAACATCTTTACATAAAGCTTTATGACTCTATGTGAGTCTAATTATGAAGTTCAATCATAAATCATGAAGGTTCTCTTCACACCATAACTGGTGATAATTGAGGGTTTTGAGATGAGGCTTAGCTCATTACGCAACTGCTAGCTACTCATCACTATGAGCAATGTCTCAAGTAAGTTCTTGTCGGGTCAATCAATAGTTGGTTCGGTATTTTATCACGGGCGAAAAGTCTGAATAAGGAACTATGCCCGTATCACAGACTCATGCGTGACACTCTTCTTTTCGTCTCATTGCATTTTTTTCATTGAATTCTCGTGTCTCTTCAAGTGACATTTGATGTTCTTCCTCTTGCTTAGCTCTTCACTATGGCTATAGTGAAAGATAACTGAATTTCTGCCTTCTACTGTTCTTTCGTAACAGTGATCATGCATTCTTAATATTTCTAAGTTTATTGAGATATCTAATCAATCAATAAGACATAAAACTTAAATATAAGCATCTGTACATTCGCATGAAACGTGAACTTTCCAACGTTTGATAAAAGAAATCATTACCTCTTTCTTTCTTGTTGAGCGTGACGATGTGATGAAGTGATGAGCTTTTGTTGACTGACTCTTTTATACTAATATCAAATTTAGGACTAATTGGGTAACTCTTGGGTTCAGAGCAAACGAACTGCTCTGATACCACTCTGTCACGACCGGACTTAATTAAGGATAATTAAACCGGAAACCATGACTAAGGGAGGGAGATAAGAAGCGGGAGTAGAAAAGGGAAATAAATAAATAGAGAAGGATCGTACTTTTCATTAATAACGAAGGAAAACATCTAATATATATAACGAAGGTTTAGTTGCAATGATTCGACTGAACTAGTAAGTTCGGATATTTCCGACTTAGCCAAAATAACATAAGACTTCTTTGAGTACGCAGCGGAAGTAATAAGGTTTCTGATTACATGTATGAAGACATGTACCCAAGAGTTTTTCAAAATATATATATATAATGTCAAGACAAAAGAAGTTCCTGCTCGTTACTTCATCACCATCGGCTACAGCTCAACCTGCACATTTAAAAATACATGCAGGGCTGAGTACAAAAGTACTCAGTGGGCACATATGCCTACTATGAAATATAACATGCTTCGTAAAATTGTAAATTGTCATGCCATCATAAACAGTACAGCAAGGGAGTTTTTCGCTAAAGGCCCAAGCTTACTAAATTCATTTGTGATTCTTAAAGTTCGTCTGCAGACTAAGTTCTCTTGTAATCTATCATATCTGGAACTTTGTGCCGGAGAGGTGGCCACCTCTCACGGTCACTTGACCGGCCAACCCGCTAGATGACTCACGGTCACTGGTGTACACTAGTCCTGGCAGGATAGCTATCAACTGCTCAAGACCCGAATTCGATTACATGATAAAAGTAACATCAGATAGATATCATACTGAAATTGAAACATTTTATGGCAAGACAATATTTGAAATAACATCAATTAATTTAGTCATGAAATAACTTGCTTGAACGTAACATTTAAACTCATTTGATATATATAAAAGTAATGCCCACCTGATAGTGATTTTCTGTGATACAAAAGCTCCTCAACAGATTATCAATCTCGCCCTTGACCTTTATTACGAGAATATATGTACATATATAAGATATTTGCTCGAATAAAAATCCTCAAATGAGAATGTGTATTTAACTATGCATGATCCTTATGCATGAATTATTATTCTGAAATAATAATCAGGGAATTTCTATTGTTAATCCAAGCTATCGGATTTAAACAAAAGCTAAGTCTCGTCTCATGAAGCCGGATAATTAATAAAAATTAATCCGTTCTCTTAGGGTGTTCTAATCCGTCAATTAAATAAACCCCATTCCTCGTAGTCAATAGAAAATAAATAAATACTTCAACTTATTCGCTTTATAACCTCATAATTAATCGGACTTAATAAATAGGAACAAGTAATGTTATAAGATTAAATAATTAAAAGGCTCAACATAAGGCAGCCTAATAATTAATTAAGTAGAAGTGGGCTTGAATAATTAACATGAGAGGCCCAATTGAAATAATTCATCAACTCAAGTAATTAAATAAATCTTGGCCCAAATAAATAAATAATTTGATTAGCTGGGCTCAATTAAATAAATCAAACGAGGCCCAACGAAGATAATATAACAGCCCAAATAAAATAGATGGTCTTCAATTTAAATAAATTCGGCCCAATGAAATAATGTAATAAAAGCCCATCTGAGTAAAATAAATAAATTCAGAGGCCCAATCAGTAATTAAAATCGGCCCATATAAATAAATTCAGAAGCCCAATTCATAATTTAAAATCGGCCCAAAATTAATAAATAATCCAGCCCAACTCAAGCCCACTGAAAATAAATAACAAAGCCCAATAAAATACTAACTAGAAGGCCCAAATCAATTAAATAACAAGCCCATTAAGCAAAGCCCAATTTTCATAAATAAGGAAAGAAGCCCAAATCCTTCTCCCCCAAACATCTCGGTTCTCTCTCTCTCTCATAATACACTTTCGCCTTTCTCTTTCTGAAGGAGCCGCTGCCCCCTTCTCCTCAAACTCGACGAGCGATCTTCTTTTTCTTCTCCGGCTGAAATCTGACCGGCTTCGCTTCACCGGCTGTTTAGCCGTTGTCTACCGACGCGTCGAATCCCGGCGTCGTCCTCCTTCTCCCTTTCTCACGCAAAACCCAGCCGAGTCCTACTCTAGAAATCGTCGCCGCCGTCTGGAGCTGCTACTGCTTCGCCTGGAGTCGCGGCCTGGAGTTGCTGCTGCTCGTTCGGTGGTCAGCGGCTCGTTGGAGGAGCGCCGCCGCCGGCCGCTGCTGTTGGCCGCTGCTGGTGGTCAGCCTTCTCCCTATCTCTCCCTCTCGATCCGGCCTCAGCCGAAGCGGGTGCCGCCGCCGCTGCCGTCCGTGGAAGACCGGCGAGCGCCTCATCTTCCTTCCAAGGTCGATCTCTCATCTGATCTCTCTCAATTCAAAACCGGCCGCTCGGCCTCTCTCCTCTCACCGAGATTTTGTTCGGCCACCGACTGCTCCGGCCGGCGTCATGGCTATTCTGATGCAGGCGAGACGACGAGAGTTCGCCGCCTTCTCCCTCCGTTCCAGCAGTTGGGTTTCAGCAGATGCTTGGGCAGTCGGCCCTTCCCCATCTAAAAGCTAAGTCTAATCTCTCTCTCCAATCCATTTACTAATCTAGTTTCTGTGAGTTCTTGTGATTGTTACTCTGGAGTGTAGTGAAAGTGAAGCATGTAAAATCTTCTGTTGTAAAGTATTTCCCTATTGTACAGCATATCTTGACTATATCGTGTAGATGAACTGTGATTATGCTAAGCATGGATGTGAACTGAATTGAATATTCAAGATAGTAGAATACCTTGAATGTTTTCGAGCTGATGGGTGGCTGTTGAAGTTCGAATAGCTTGTGAAATGACTGAAATGAATTGGTCTTCTGTTAATGCAGGTGAACTTGATGAAAAAAAAAAAAAATGAATATTGAGGCCAAGCCTTACCCTGAGATCTTAGCAGAATGAATTGAGACTGCTCTTCGATATTTTTCGGTGAAGTGAAGTGAGATTGAGAGCTGTTTGTTGGCTGGGTTTGATACTAATAGTTCATTGGCGCATACATGAGTGTGGTGGGGGAAAAAAAAAAGTGTAGTGGTGGGGGAGGTAGGAGTAAGTGGAATTGGAAGGAATTGGAGGCTGCTGGTGTGCCACACATTTCATATCTCTATCTTTTCCTCCCTTGTTAGCAGGTAGTGAGTAGGAAATAGGAAGTGAGTGATAATTGCACTAGCTATGTAGTAAGAGTAAAAGTTGTATTGTAACTAAGAACAAATCCTTATGACTTGTATTCTTTATGCATCTGTAATATGAATCGTGTGCTCGTATCTGCTTGATACTGTTTATTTACATAAATCTCGTATTTCGACATGTGATTTCTCGCTAAAATCGATAGGTTATAAAATGAATCTAAATTAAATCCGTAGATTTAATTCGTTCGTTGTTCTAATATTTAAATTAAATCCGCAGATTTAATTACTCACTAGTCGGAAATAATCCACGACTTAAGTAATTATATATATAAAAAAAATAAAATCTAGTTCCATCTTGCTTAAATAAATAACGTGACTTTGTTAAGTCAGTTATAACTCTGAAATAATATCATTGGCTGCTTAATAATTCTTATCGCGGTTTCTCACATGAAATAAAATAATAACTCTGCTTCAAGTACTATATAACTCAAAGTCATAAGTCGAAATTAATAAAAATCAACACTGAAAGATGCAATAATTAATTATTGCATTACTGATTTTAATAATTTAAAAGAGCGGGTTACTACAAATATATATATTTATATTTTTATATATCCAACTCATAATTCATCTCCAATCTAACATGATTCCAATAAGGCAACAGCATTGAATGCGAACAAGGAGGGAGCTTGACCCTCAAGACTCTCCATTAGAAAACTCAAGTAGGAAAAGAAAATATTCCTTAATTAGCTCCAATTAAACATCGATTCCAATAAGGTAATCCCAATTCAAATAGGAAACATCTGTACTACATCATAATATCTATATATACACACACCTTCCATCCTACTCTCTACATACACTTTTAACATCGTGAATTCAACAAGAAAGATAGAGAAGAGAGAGATGGGGTCTGCAGAATTACCGTCGGAGTTGATATTCGAAATTCTGAGCAGAACGTCGTTGGAAACCCTAGAACGATGCAAGGCGGTTTCAAAGAGTTGGAAACAGATTATTTACGAGCCTTCTTTTCTCCACTGCCAAAGAACCAATTCCCTCGGCGTTCGTATCCTCCGCCCCCGGCGCCGCAGCCGCTGCCGCAGCCATCAAAGAAAATTGGCCGTGCGACGACATGGAGATCCTAGCCTCATGCGATCAAGGGATTCTTTGCTGCGAGAGACGAATATGCTACAACAAGCGATTCTACGTTTGCAAGCCCGCCACCAGCCAGTGGCAGGCTCTGCCCAATCCCAAGCTCCGCTACGAGACCGACGCCGTCGCCATCATCGTCGTCCGATCCACCCCTCTCCGCTACATCATCGCTCGATTGTACTGCTCCGGGACGATGCAGCATCACTGCGAGATATTCGATTCGGAGACGTGGGCGTGGGAGAAGATCCAGTGCGCGGCTCCCTACGGCGAGATCATAGAATCTTGCCGCCGCGCCGTCACCACCGCCGGCCGATTTTTCCACTGGCTCACCCGCAACGGCAACGTGCTGACACTGGACGTGAAGAGGAGGAGCTTCCGGTGTTCCCCGCTGCTGCAGTGCGACCCCGCCTGCAAGTGGAAGGAGCTGGTGGAGTACGAGGGAGGGCTAGGGTTTGCGCGCATGGTCGAGGACGGAGACAAGAGAGAGATGGAGGTGTGGGTGGGGGCGGAGAGGAAGGTGGTTGTGGATATGAGAGGCGTCGAAAGAGCGGTGGAGCATGCGGAGCCGGTGGAGTTCTGTAGCAGCACTGTAGTTTTCACGAGGTCAGCGGATGGAGGAGGGTTTTATAATGTTCAAAACGGCAATTTTAGTAGAGCTGAGGTACCATATGAGCTCAGAAATCCGAAACAAGTTTTTTCGATTTAGATCGGATTGGGAGATTTTTGATCTTAAAGGTGGTCGACGACGGGCGTACGTTCCAACCGAATAGCCCAACAACCGATAAGATTATTTCGAGTGGGTTGATCCGAATGACATTGCTAGCTATGATATTTTTGTTCCTAGGTATAATTTTTTTCCTAACTATGTTTCTGTAACTTGGTATAAGTACTAGTCGAGGTCTTAAATTTTATAGTATTTTTTATATTTCTAAATTGGATTATCGTGATACTTTTTCAACCATTAGTCATTCTTACAACAAATAAGCTAACTTAGATGGTTTAATTTGCCTTAATTGTATAAACTTTATGAAAGGAAAAAATATATAAACATGATAAAGAGTTTATAGAACAAGTTCGACGATGATGGCCAAATAGATTATGGCTTAATTTATTTAATTTGATGACAGCCAAATTATTACACGCGCCTGAACTTAAAAAAAATTGAAAAAATAGTCTGCAAAGAAACGGCTAGTTAACCAAATTTTTATTCTTCCTTTTACCTATACCACTAGTATTTGCACTCGTGCAATGCACGAAAAATATTTTTATGTTTTATTATATATAAAATTGATATTAATTTGATTATTATATAAAAAATTATAAATATAATTAAAAAATACTGTAATTTAAGATAAATATTTTAGTTTAATATAAAAAATAAAGAAAAAATCACATTAATAAAAATTGATATTGTGAAAAAGGAAAACAATATAAGTTAAAAGATATTTGAAAAAATAGATTTATTCAAAAAAAAAGTGGAGAGAGAAGAGAGAATTTTCTTAAGTTTTAATCTTTAAATAAATATAATTTTTATTTTTTAAATCTAATATTAACATAGCATATATCAAATTAAAGCTCTTGTCATGATCTTTAATTTGATATGCATATCAAATATTTTATAATTAGTCAAATTTCACAATTTTAGAAAGAAATAAAATAGAAAAATAAGAAAAAAGAAAAAGAAAAAAAATGTATATCTTATAAATAAACCTTTAATTTTATTATAATCACAAATTTGCCACTCAATTTTGAAATTGATTTGAAATCAATTTGAAATTGAGAACTCCCTTTTTAATATAGTATAGATATAGATTTACACATCCATGTGGTTGACCTCATCCAGAAGCATTCTAAAGTTGTTCCTTGGCGCTTCTTTGCGCTTTGGGACAAGGTCTTGGGCATGCTGTCGAATTTTAGGCTTCAGATTACACACATTTATATAGAAGAAAATAAAGTGGCTGATATAATGGCCAATCATGCGAGCACTGTGGGCTGGTGGCCCCACGAGATTGAGGAAATTAAGAATGCAACACGCTTGGATATGGCTACGCACTCTCATATTCGTATGGTTATCTAGGCTTTGGAGGTTTTGCTCCAGGTTTTGGTTGAGCTTTGCTGGTGATCGGTTTTGGCGTTGCGGCTTTCTTATGCGGCGGTTGGTGGAGAGCTTTGATAGGAATGGGATGGGCAACATCGGGGAGGTGTTGTGGCGGCTGCCTAGCAAGGTTCGGGCTTGGCTGATGGCGGTTAGTTGGGGGAGGTTTATGGGAGCGGCACACAGCTCTTTTACAGACTCCGAGCGAGCTCGGGTCTGGGGCTGTATTGCTCGATCTCCGTTGGATGCTCATCAACAGGTTCTTAGTCTGTTGGCTTTGAGCTTTGTGGTCACCAGTTGGACTGTCATTGTGGAACTGATGATGGGTTTTGTCAACCTTATGGTCCTTATGCTTTTCTCACTTCTTAGCTTTCTCACCATTTTTTGTTTTTGTGTTTTCCGTGGCGGTGAAGGGGTTCGGAATTACTTAGGGCCTAGGGGCGATGGTTAGGCCGGAGTTCTTGAAGTTTTCCATCCTTCAATATTGTTGTTTCTTCTGGCTCTTTTGCTTTGTTGGTTCTAGACGAGTACTCTTTTTCCTTGCTAAAGGTTTTCCCATTGGGTTTTCCTTAGCGAGGTTTTAATGAGGCTCAGCTCTTAGTCTGCTTTCCTGTGCTGTCAAGATTTTTTTTAGATTTCTTTCTTTTTTAATAAAATCGTCATGAAATGTCACGACCGGACTTAATTAAGGATAATTAAGCCAAGAAATCGTGACTAAGGGAGGGAGATTAGAAGCGGGGATAGAAAAGGGGTGAGAAAATGATAGGGGATCAAACTTAACTTATTGTTAATGAAGGAAAAGAAGAGGACTTTATAAGATAATTGGAGTTTAATCATAGAGACTCAAATAAGCTTGTAAGTTCGGATGAATCCAACTTAACCTAAAGACATAGTACTTGAGAGTACGCAGCGGAATAAGGTTCTGATTACATGTATGAAGACATTTATCCAAGAGTTCATTCATTTAACTTATAACAAAAGCTTCGTTCATCACTTCATCTTCATCAACCACTGCTCAACCTGCACATTTAGAAATATATGCAGGGCTGAGTACGAGAGTACTCAGTGGGCACGTATGCCTAAGTATAAACATAAACATGCTTAGTGAAACTATAAATTGTCATGCCATCATAAACAGTCTAGCAAGGGAGTTTTAGCTAAAAGGCCCAAGCTTACTAAATTCATTTGTGATTCTTAAAGTTCGACTGCAGTCTAAGTTCTCTTGTAATCTATCATATCTGGAACTGTGTGCCGGAGAGGTGGCCACCTCTCACGGTCACTTGACCGGCCAACCCGCTAGATGACTCACGGTCACTGGTGTACACTAGTCTTGGCAGGATAGCTATCAACTGCTCAGGACCCGAATTCGATTGCATCATTGGCAAAGCCAAAGCAGATAGATATCATACTAAAATTGAAACATTTTATGGCAAGACAATACTTGAAATAACTTTAACTCAAAGATTTTATCATGAAATAACTTGCTTGAACGTAACATTTAAACTCATTTGATATATATGAAAGTAATGCCCATCTGATAGCAAAGCTTTGCTACAGTGCAGTGACTTCTTGAGTAGCTCTCACTCTCGTGCTTAACCTTTAATCCGATAATATAAGGTAAGACTTTAACTCGAGGAAAATTCTCAAATAAATGAGAATGCGAAAATTAACTATGCATGACTCATATTCCATTATTAATAATCCAATCATAGGATTAAAGCTCGTCTTAGGAGATTGAATTAATAAATTTAATTAATCCACTCACTTCAGGGTTTGCTAACCCACTTATTAGCTAATAACTCATTCTAAATTATTCCATAAATAGAATTAACTAAGTCCAATTAATAGACTAATCTAAATTAATATCCAATCGGCTAAATAAATAATACGGTAATCTATTGTCCAATTAATAAAAGAAACTGGGCCTGGAAACTATTTAATAAGGACAACCCACTTAATAAAAGCATCAGTCCAATTAATAAAAACATCTTCAGCCCAAGAAATTCACCCTGATTCGGCCCAATTTCTCTGAATAATCAAAGCCCAATTACACAATAAAAAGAATAGGCCCAATCTCTCTCTCTCTCTAAACTCTCGGCCCCTCCTCCTCATTCCTCAAAGAACCGAAGCTCTCTTCTCTTTCTCAAGGCCGACGCTCGGCCTCTTCTTCTCCGGCCATCCAGTCATCGTCTGCTATCATCGGCGTCAGCTGCCGACGTCTTCGATACCGGCGCCCTCTCCTCCTCCTTCTTTCCTCACGCAGAATCCAATCGAGCCCTAGTTTCATCTCTGGATTCGCCGCCCCTGGAATCTCCGGCGAGGCTGGCGTCGCTGCCTTTGAAATTGATGAGGTTGACGCCGTTCTTCCCCCTATCTCGATCTTCTCAAGTACAGCTTCGCGGTCGGCCCTGTCTTCCTCTCGATTGAGCGAAACCGCCGCCGCTGCTGTTGAAGAAATCCCCAAACTCAGCGAGGGTCGCCGTTCAACCTCGCCTCCCCTTCCTGAAGACTCGCCGTCATCCTGTGTCGTCGTCAGAGCTCCTTTATCTCGACGAACAGGGCAGCCGCTCTGAGTCTTCAGAAGCACCGATGGTCTGTCGCCCCTGGTTCGACGCCATCGCGCTTGCCTTGGCCGGTATCATTGTCTGCCGTCGAAGGAAGGCTCTTCCGCCTCAACGAACAAGCAGTCAGCCTCCGGCTGATTCCGAATTTCTCATCGACGAAGGTTCGGTTCCATCTCTCGGTATAAAAGCAAAAGTAGCAAGCTATGGTTCTTTCTTTCTAGTTCGATTAACTGTGATTCTCTTGGTTCCTATTTATCGATTATGCAATAGATTGAAGCTAGGCATCCTGGTTTTGCTATTGTCATAAGAACTCTCATCATTGTCTCATGTGAGAAAAGTAAATACATATGAACTGATTTCTGTGCTTGTGACTTTGCTAAGTCCATAACATATACTCATCTATACATTTTGTATTTCTACTTAAATCATTCTTGTTGGATGAAATGCAAATGGGATTCGAACGAGCTGAGCTTAGTAAAATACCTTGCAAAATGTTACTCCCTCCGTCCCAGCTGAAATGTCCTCCTTCTTTTGGGCACGCTTATTAAGGATGCATTATCTCCCTAATCTAGTAGAAACTGAAATTATGCCATGAAATGTCATTGAATCTTATATGCTGCCTAATCTAGTAGAAATTGAAATTTCCTTAATATTCTACTAGATTAGGTAGATAATGCATCCTTAATAAGCGTGCCCAAAAGAAGGAGGACATTTCAGCTGGGACGGAGGGAGTATATGTTTGAGGCTGTTGTTGAATGAATTGGAACTGAAAATTGGTGTTGTTGTTTCAGTAATTGCAGGTTAAATCATGGAAGAAGATGGTGAAGTTTAAGCCAAAGCTTACCTCCTTTGAAGTCGGCAGCAGTAAATGAAGTCTTTCTTTTCTTTTGGTGAAGTTTTTAGTGTAGAATGGGAGTGGTATGAAGGAAGTTTGCTGCTGAATTATTAAAGGAGTGAATTTGGTAGCTAATCTTGAATATCTAGTCCTCTATGCCATGTGAAAGCCTTGAGAGAGAATAGGTAAAGTTGTGGCTGATTGACAGCTTGTTTGTTCCCACACGCATGCCTTTCCTTTTCTTTCTTGTTGCTGCCGTAATAATAGGAATGTAGGGAGTAGGCTAGGAATTGAGTGATGTTTGTAATAGATAGTGTAGAGTTGCGGCTGATTGTAAAGTTTGAAAAGTTGTGGTGTGACTAATAAAATCCTTCAGTATCTTGATAAAGCGGTATCTGATATTAATCTCGTGTCTTGCTAATATAGCGTATCTGTAATACTAATCCCGGGTTTTGTTAATAATACTAAATACTCTAATAATTCTCGTATTTCGATAGCTGACTTTTCGTCTATTAATATCGTGACTCGTAGAATCAATCTAAATTAAATCCGTAGATTTAATTCACTTCACAATTCGGAGTAAACTCACGACTCAAGTAATAAAGTTAAATAAACAGAAATAATATTTCTATTGCAAATAAAATAATAACTTGACTTCGCTAAGTCAATTATCATTCTGAAATAAATCATTGACTACTCAATAATTCAATTGTGGTCATCTCAGGTAATGACATCTAATTCAGAACTCTGAGCTGAATTAACTGAATATTAATCACTGGATTAAATCAACTGAAATATGTAAAAATAAATATTGCATTTATTGCTCTTAATCATAAAATAAAATAGCGGGCTACTACATACTACCCCTCTTAACAAAATTTCGTCCCGAAATTTGCATATCATTGCAAAAAGGTTCTGGGTACTCTCTCATCTTGATTTCTGTCAGACTATCTCAATCATCTCATTCATCGTGTCTGGTCCTAAAATTTTCCTTACACCTACTTTATCTCAGTAGAGTGGTGATCTATATTTTCTTCCATGCATTGCCTCATAAGGCGCCATATTGATTGTTGCCTGATAACTATTATTGTAGGCAAACTCAACCAATGACATCACTGTTCATCACTTTCACCTTTTGCCTTGTACTACTTGTAACGTGTCTTCGAGAGTCTGAATTATTCTCTCAACCATCTATATGTTTGTGGGCAAAAGGTGGTACTGAAATTTAACCTTGTGCCTAATTTCTTCTACAAGTTCATACATAATCTAGATGTAAACTTCGAATCTCAGTCCAAAGTGATTGACACGAGCATACCGTGGAACGCACAATTTCTCAAACATATAATTGTCCTAATTTGTATGATCCGTATGTGATCGGTATTGATATAAAACGAGCTCATTTCGCAAGTCGCTCCACTATTACCCAGATGGCAGCACTCCCACTTTTCGACTTCGTAAACTAGTCACGACATCTGTTGCAAAGTGCTCTAACTCCCATTATGAGATCTCAAATGGTTGTAATTTTCCATATGGTCTATGGTGCAGAGCCTTCAGTCTTTGGCATGCTAGGCATCTCTCAACAAGTGTAGCTATATCTTTCCATCAGAATTCTTCTTTCAAGTCTTTGTCATTTTATGCTTCCTGGGTGGCCAGTATATGGCGTGTCATGAGCTTCGCTCATTATCTCATCTCTGAATTGTTCATCGTGTGAACACACACAATCTTTCCTTAAACACCACAACATTACCTGATGCTTTGTAGCAACCTCTAGGTATGCCTGATCTTATTGCTATACGTGAATTCCCAAGGTCTCATCATTTGTTTGCGCCTCTAAAATCTTTCTTTCCAAATCGAGCGTTACTACCATCATTGCGATAATCCCTTCTACAGCTTCTGGTGGTTAAACAACTTCTAAACTTATTCTACAAAAAATCCTTCATGAGTCCCTCATCCCGAGTGAGGAGAGATCCCAACTTAAATTGAGTCTTATGACTCAAGGCATCAACTACCATGTTAGCTTTGTCTGGGTGGTAGTTATTAGCACCGCCATAGTCTTTCACTAGTTCGAGCCATCTCATCTATCTCATGTTAAGATTCATTTGCTCGAAAAAAGTATTTCAAACTTTTATGGTTTGTGAACATCTCACCTCTAAATCCATATAGGTGGTGTCTCTACTACAACTAGTTCTAGATCATGAGTTGGATAGTTCAATTCATGTGGTCTAAGCTTTCATGATGCGTATGCTATCACTCTTCCTTCTTGTGTTAACACGCAATCGAGTACTTCCTTGGACGTGTATACATAATCCACCTATTCTTTGTCAGTCGTTGGAACAGCTAACGCTGGTGCAATGGTTAACTTCTCCTTGAGCTCTTAAAATCTTTTCTCACATCCTTCTGTCCAAGAAAATTTGATTCACTTCTTGAGTAGTTGCGTCGTTGGTCATTCTATTTGAAAAAAAAAATCCTTCTACAAACCTCCTATAGTAACTTGCTAATCCCAAGAAACTCTTTATCTTCTTAGGGTTAGTAGGCGATCTCTATTTGTGTACAACTTGTATGTTGTCAGGACCCACTCTGATCCCTTCTCATGAGATAATATGTCCCAAAAATGTGACTTCATTGAGCCAAAATTCGCATTCGTTGGACTTGGCATAGAGACGCTATGTTCTCAACGTTTTTAAGACAATTCTCAAGTGTTTCTCATGGTTTTTCGAGTAGATCAAGACATCATCTCTGAAAATTATGACAAATTTGTCTAAGGATAGATGAAACACTCTATTCATGAGATCCATGAACACGACCGGTGCATTAGTCAATCCGAATGACACCACTACGAACTCATAATGGCTATATCTAATTCGGAAGGCCATCTTAGTTACATCCTCTGACCAAATCTTTAGTTGATGATACCCAATCCTTAGGTCTATCTGTAAGAATACAGTCACTCCTCTAACCTGATCGAAAAGGTCATTTATCCTCGACAGGGGGTACTTGTTCTTGAATGTCTCATTGTTCAACTCTTTATAGTCTATACACATTCTCAATGTGCCAATTTTCCTCTTTCGAAAAGAACAGTTGCACATCGGCGAGATCTTCAGGAACCATCAAGAAATTCTCATTCGATTGTCACGTCTCTAATGCTTTTCTCGGTTCCTTGTTCTCCATGAAAATACACAAGGTAGTCCGAATATTCTTTCCTTATCATCTTTATTGTGTCGAGGGTGGAGATGATTGCCTCCCTCTTGCTCATGCTGATTCCATGGGAAAGTGTCAGTTCATTTACAACGGGTCAAAAGAAATTTGTCTTTTGTTGCAAATGATGGTAGTTTGGTTCACAGCTAGCTAATCCACTCCTAAGATTACGCCAATGTCTCCCATTGGTATAACATACGAGTTATTCACCATAGCTTTGAGTGAATTTATGCTCAGCTTTAAGCTCAAGCACACATGTGCTATTGTTGTTGTTGTTGTTGGCGTGGTTACTACTCTTGGTGTGGTTGGGGCAAAACATGGATTGCTTGCAGATACGGAGCCTGGACAAGCAAGTTCAGCATAGATCCTTCCCTTGTTCCTTATTCAGACAACGGTTTGCATAATGCCCTTCTGGCTACTGTGTAACAACCTTCACTTCCACTCTTCCATTATTGCAGCATCTCCCATGGTTCTTGTTACAATTTGGGCAGGGCAGAATTCTTTGTTGGTTATCTCCTATCTGTCTAGGAGTACCCTTTTGGCTTTTGTAGCCTTGTTGCTGGAATGATTGCCCCTGCCATGGTGTTTTTTTTTTTTTTTTTTTTCCATGTCTACTTGCTCTGGCGCATATCTCGACATATCACAGAACATCCTATCGTACTAAGTAACGATCATTATTCCTTACTTTAGATTGTACAATCCACTTTTCTTCTTCTTGCTATAGCTTTGTGGTATATACTTATCATATATTTCTGTTTAGAATGATCCCGCGTAAAATTTTCTAATTGTTCAACTGTCATCATTTTTCTCTGTGCTTTCCTTCCTGGTCTGTAAAACGCAAATGAAATTGAAAATGCACTCAATAGCTCTTACCCAAGTCTCAGCTTTTGCTGGATCTCATGTCCTACTGAAGGCAGGTGGGTTTTGTTGTAGAGATAGTTCATCTATTCTACGCTCTGGTTACATGGGAAAATTGCTTCGATAAGCACTTTTTATATCAACTTCTGAATCTAGATCTATTGATCTATTCAAGCACTACCCATGATGGACTGGGGTCTAGCAAATCCATCATAAAAGAACTTAGTCACGAACGCCCTGTGGACCAGCATTTTTGTACTAATACTAGTTGAAATAACTAAGCCAACATAGGGGCATACAAAAGCATCGAAACGATCAACGTTTCTTGAATACACAAATAACATTCTATTAAATCTATAATAGATGGTCTAGATGTATGATGTATCGCGTGCTTGACCCATGGTCGAGGCGTAAGTGTCTGAGTGATTACTATAGTAAATACGCTCTGTCTTTAGGTCTAAGAAAATCTGCTAACAACCAATAAATCACGATGATCGAAAACACAAATGGCAATTAGGCAAAATGTTTAACCAAATTGTTGAACAACTGAAAAGGAATAGCCATAGGGTAGAAATGAATTGACTAAAAGGTCGAAATGAAATGACCTAATAGTCTGAACCCGATTGGCTTTTCAGATGAAGGTTCAAAATATATAGGTTTAGAAACCCATATATGACGACTACCGAGATTTTGATCATGTGGACTGGCCAGGTCCAACATAATCACTTCTCAATCACACGGAAATACTTCTCCGAACTTGGTAGTTTTTTTTTGCAAAAGGTGCTTCTGGTTTAAAGTCTCTCGTTCCTTCTTAATATTTAAAATCTATCCTTGAGAATGTTCTGGGGATTCTCAAACTTGCAGTCTGGTTTCTAAATCCTTTCTTAGAATCTTCTATAAACAAAGTAAAACCTCTCAACTGTACTCAAACTTATTCAACCATTTTCGTCTAAATGATCTTAATGTATTACTTCTAGTACTTATGTTTGTTCACATAGTACTTGGAATGCAACCATATAATTTGAAGCACTCTTCCGTGTCTTTGCAAAAGACCTTCTGAATCATCACACATTCAATAAGGAAATAGATTTTGCTCCTCTGAGCATCTTTACAGGGTATGTGTCACCATACGTAATGCTAAGTCATGGAATGACCTTAGTCAATGCTCTCATTCCAGTTACTAAACTAAATGCCTAATCTAAGACGTTCTAACTGAGGCGATGTCCTTGATATGTTAAGGTATGTATACTTATCTTGAGTATATCCTTTGGGTCTCATTAGAATCTTAATTCATTTGTTTCAGCATCGATCCACTGTCGGCGCTTCTAGCTATTATTAAACTCTGAACCATCTTCGAGAACTTCCCTCGTCTTACACACTTGCGTAAACTTTTATGATCAATCATAATGGTTGGTAATTGCTAGTACCCATATCACATCTCGTCTTTCCAATTCGTAGTGGGTGATCGTAATCAATAGGGATTCTCAGTCATGTCCTCATCTAATACAATAGGTACTGTAAGCAGAATGGTTCCGAATATCTGAAACTATAAGCTGATAGCTTTAATCGAATTATCATATACAAAGCATTTTGACCCCTCGTAAGTCTAACTCTGAAGTTCATTGATGAATCATGAAAGTTATCCTCAAGCTATAGCTAGTGATAATCGAGGCTAGAAGTGAGTCTCAACTTATTAGGGATTAGCTAACTGATTACATAAGTCACACTCATCGCTATAAGCAATATCATACTTAAACTATCATTGAATAAGGCAATAGTCGATTAGGTGTTCCGTCTCGCGTGAACAACCTGAATGAAGAACTATGCTTGCTTCAGTGATTCGTGCGTGGCACTCCGCTTGCACTACTTTCATTGGATTCTCTTCTTCTTTCTTAGCTCTTCACCATGGCTATAGTGAAATATAACTGAGTTTCTAGCTTCTATTATTCTTCTCGTAACAGTGATCATGCATTCTTAACGCATCTAAGTTCATTGGGATATCTAATCAATCAATAAAGCATAAAACTTGAATGTAAGCATCAGTACATTCATATAAAACGTGAACTTCTCAATGTTTTAAAATCATTATTACCTTCTTTCTTGCTGAGCATGACGATGTGATGAAGTGCTGAGATTTTGTCGATTGACTCTTTTATACTAATACTCAAACTGAGACTAATTGGATAACTCTTGGATTCAGAGCAAATGAACTGCTCTGATACCACTCTGTCACGACCGGACTTAATTAAGGATAATTAAGCCAAGAAATCGTGACTAAGGGAGGGAGATTAGAAGCGGGGATAGAAAAGGGGTGAGAAAATGATAGGGGATCAAACTTAACTTATTGTTAATGAAGGAAAAGAAGAGGACTTTATAAGATAATTGGAGTTTAATCATAGAGACTCAAATAAGCTTGTAAGTTCGGATGAATCCAACTTAACCTAAAGACATAGTACTTGAGAGTACGCAGCGGAATAAGGTTCTGATTACATGTATGAAGACATTTATCCAAGAGTTCATTCATTTAACTTATGACAAAAGCTTCGCTCATCACTTCATCTTCATCAACCACTGCTCAACCTGCACATTTAGAAATATATGCAGGGCTGAGTACGAGAGTACTCAGTGGGCACGTATGCCTAAGTATAAACATAAACATCCTTAGTGAAACTATAAATTGTCATGCCATCATAAAAAGTACAGCAAGGGAGTTTTAGCTAAAAGGCCCAAGCTTACTAAATTCATTTGTGATTCTTAAAGTTCGACTGCAGTCTAAGCTCTCTTGTAATCTATCATATCTGGAACTGTGTGCCGGAGAGGTGGCCACCTCTCACGGTCACTTGACCAGCCAACCCGCTAGATGACTCACGGTCACTGGTGTACACTAGTCTTGGCAGGATAGCTATCAACTGCTCAGGACCCGAATTCGATTGCATCATTGGCAAAGCCAAAGCAGATAGATATCATACTAAAATTGAAACATTTTATGGCAAGACAATACTTGAAATAACTTTAACTCAAAGATTTTATCATGAAATAACTTGCTTGAACGTAACATTTAAACTCATTTGATATATATGAAAGTAATGCCCACCTGATAGCAAAGCTTTGCTACAGTGCAGTGACTTCTTGAGTAGCTCTCACTCTCGTGCTTAACCTTTAATCCGATAATATAAGGTAAGACTTTAACTCGAGGAAAATTCTCAAATAAATGAGAATGCGAAAATTAACTATGCATGACTCATATTCCATTATTAATAATCCAATCATAGGATTAAAGCTCGTCTTAGGAGATTGAATTAATAAATTTAATTAATCCACTCACTTCAGGGTTTGCTAACCCACTTATTAGCTAATAACTCATTCTAAATTATTCCATAAATAGAATTAACTAAGTCCAATTAATAGACTAATCTAAATTAATATCCAATCGGCTAAATAAATAATACGGTAATCTATTGTCCAATTAATAAAAGAAACTGGGCCTGGAAACTATTTAATAAGGACAACCCACTTAATAAAAGCATCAGTCCAATTAATAAAAACATCTTCAGCCCAAGAAATTCACCCTGATTCGGCCCAATTTCTCTGAATAATCAAAGCCCAATTACACAATAAAAAGAATAGGCCCAATCTCTCTCTCTCTCTAAACTCTCGGCCCCTCCTCCTCATTCCTCAAAGAACCGAAGCTCTCTTCTCTTTCTCAAGGCCGACGCTCGGCCTCTTCTTCTCCGGCCATCCAGTCATCGTCTGCTATCATCGGCGTCAGCTGCCGACGTCTTCGATACCGGTGCCCTCTCCTCCTCCTTCTTTCCTCACGCAGAATCCAATCGAGCCCTAGTTTCATCTCTGGATTCGCCGCCCCTGGAATCTCCGGCGAGGCTGGCGTCGCTGCCTTTGAAATTGATGAGGTTAACGCCGTTCTTCCCCCTATCTCGACCTTCTCAAGTACAGCTTCGCGGTCGGCCCTGTCTTTCTCTCGATTGAGCGAAACCGCCGCCGCTGCTGTTGAAGAAATCCCCAAACTCAGCGAGGGTCGCCGTTCAACCTCGCCTCCCCTTCCTGAAGACTCGCCGTCATCCTGTGTCGTCGTCAGAGCTCCTTTATCTCGACGAACAGGGCAGCCGCTCTGAGTCTTCAGAAGCACCGATGGTCTGTCGCCCCTAGTTCGACGCCATCGCGCTTGCCTTGGCCGGTATCATTGTCTGCCGTCGGAGGAAGGCTCTTCCGCCTCAACGAACAAGCAGTCAGCCTCCGGCTGATTCTGAATTTCTCATCGACGAAGGTTCGGTTCCATCTCTCGGTATAAAAGCAAAAGTAGCAAGCTATGGTTCTTTCTTTCTAGTTCGATTAACTGTGATTCTCTTGGTTCCTATTTATCGATTATGCAATAGATTGAAGCTAGGCATCCTGGTTTTGCTATTGTCATAAGAACTCTCATCATTGTCTCATGTGAGAAAAGTAAATACATATGAACTGATTTCTGTGCTTGTGACTTTGCTAAGTCCATAACATATACTCATCTATACATTTTGTATTTCTACTTAAATCATTCTTGTTGGATGAAATGCAAATGGGATTCGAACGAGCTGAGCTTAGTAAAATACCTTGCAAAATGTTACTCCCTCCGTCCCAGCTGAAATGTCCTCCTTCTTTTGGGCACGCTTATTAAGGATGCATTATCTCCCTAATCTAGTAGAAACTGAAATTATGCCATGAAATGTCATTGAATCTTATATGCTGCCTAATCTAGTAGAAATTGAAATTTCCTTAATATTCTACTAGATTAGGTAGATAATGCATCCTTAATAAGCGTGCCCAAAAGAAGGAGGACATTTCAGCTGGGACGGAGGGAGTATATGTTTGAGGCTGTTGTTGAATGAATTGGAACTGAAAATTGGTGTTGTTGTTTCAGTAATTGCAGGTTAAATCATGGAAGAAGATGGTGAAGTTTAAGCCAAAGCTTACCTCCTTTGAAGTCGGCAGCAGTAAATGAAGTCTTTCTTTTCTTTTGGTGAAGTTTTTAGTGTAGAATGGGAGTGGTATGAAGGAAGTTTGCTGCTGAATTATTAAAGGAGTGAATTTGGTAGCTAATCTTGAATATCTAGTCCTCTATGCCATGTGAAAGCCTTGAGAGAGAATAGGTAAAGTTGTGGCTGATTGACAGCTTGTTTGTTCCCACACGCATGCCTTTCCTTTTCTTTCTTGTTGCTGCCGTAATAATAGGAATGTAGGGAGTAGGCTAGGAATTGAGTGATGTTTGTAATAGATAGTGTAGAGTTGCGGCTGATTGTAAAGTTTGAAAAGTTGTGGTGTGACTAATAAAATCCTTCAGTATCTTGATAAAGCGGTATCTGATATTAATCCCGTGTCTTGCTAATATAGCGTATCTGTAATACTAATCCCGGGTTTTGTTAATAATACTAAATACTCTAATAATTCTCGTATTTCGATAGCTGACTTTTCGTCTATTAATATCGTGACTCGTAGAATCAATCTAAATTAAATCCGTAGATTTAATTCACTTCACAATTCGGAGTAAATAAAGTTAAATAAATAGAAATAATATTTCTATTGCAAATAAAATAATAACTTGACTTCGCTAAGTCAATTATCATTCTGAAATAAATCATTGACTACTCAATAATTCAATCGTGGTCATCTCAGGTAATGACATCTAATTCAGAACTCTGAGCTGAATTAACTGAATATTAATCACTGGATTAAATCAACTGAAATATGTAAAAATAAATATTGCATTTATTGCTCTTAATCATAAAATAAAATAGCGGGCTACTACATCAAATAATAAATAGATTTACACATCCATATTTTATTATTCAATTCTCCTTTTCCCTCTCAAATCTTTCTTTATATCATTACTAGTTTGCCGCTCGTCGAAATTCGACGAGAATTAATTATTATATATAAATTTTGTTAACAATATTAACTTTTAACTTTTAAGCATAAATTTGATAATTATACAATCTGTGCACTATGAAATTCGTTTATATGTTCGTACTTGTCTCAAACCCAATTAATCTTTTATTTAAATTCTACAATTAGTGAAGTCTCCTGAAAAAAATAAATGTGGATTTATGAACATCTATATGTGGGGGGAGAGGAGATTAGGGTTTGGGCATGGGGGAGATTGGGGAAGATGATGTGGGTTTTTTTTGTTTTTTTTTAATTATTTTTTCCACATGTCAATAATATGCCTAGGTGTCAATTTTCGGCTGCCACCGTGTCATTTCCAGCGCTGACGTAAGAAAATACAGGACACCGGACAAAAACGAAACAAAAATAAAAGGTTATGTATTTAGAGGCAGATTTTTTAAAATAGGAGCAAAAACCATTTCCGCGTAAATGTTATGAATTTATAGGCAATTACTCCTTAATTATTTAGATACTATTAACTAGTTTGGGTACTTAACGGGTATTCATATAAATTAACTCGTCCACTTTCTACTTGCGTTAAGTGCTTTAAATTACTTTTTTTGTCTAAAAAAATATTTTTTCTTTGGTTAATTGCCCATAAAATATTGAACTTTCATTTAATTTTGGTTTTGTACATAAATTTTGAACTGTGGCGTGATAATTACTAAATTTTTTATTTTATCTGATTTTGCTACTAATTCAAATTCCGCCCAAATACCAAGATAATATGGCGTGTCCATATTTGACGTGACGTATTTATTGATAATTTTTTATCAATAAAAAAAGAACACAAAGCAAATAATCCAAATTGTCAATAACTTAATATATCAAATCAAATAATAGTATTTTTTTTAATTCTCACATTTAAATCTACTTTTTTTTAGTTCACTATTACAAAACTTATTACTCCAATATATTGAATAGAAGTCATTCAGATAGTATAAATATATATAGAGAGAGTTTTTTTTTTTTATATATATAGAGAGAGTTTTTTGAAAAAAAAAAAAAAAAAATTGTGCGCCTTCACCACCGGCCAACCCACAGCCGCGCCTTCCCACCCGAGCTGAGTAGTCCGCCGCCGTCTGTAGGATCAGCGCAGAGCTCCTGAACAGCCGCGACGCGGAGGCAACCAGCAGATCCTTGCCCCCGACCTCGAGTGGTGGTTCCACGGGCCGCCCTCGAACCAGTTATCCGACTTCAGCTTGGTGGTTCCACGGCCCGTCCTGCTGGAGATCTGCACGCAGTCGGCCGCCCAATGACTTTGACGTGAGGAACTTGACAGAGTCCAGCCGGACCAGATCGGAGTCCTCCCCCAGATCCGCGCACAGCAGCGCACCGCCGCACAGCAGCGTGAGTTGCAGCAGCGTGCCCCGCCGACAGCGCCCAGTTCCCAGCCAGACCCCTCCGGCCTTGCCCACCTTCGATCTGTTGCAGAGCACAGCAGCGCGCCTATTGCAGTGTGTGCTGAAAGCACAGCAGCGTGAGTTGCAGCAGCGTGGTTTTCACCACCCAAGCCGCCACCGCGCGACGCCCTCGCCCCAGCCGAGCTCTCACGATGGGTCTCCGTTCGCCGGCCGGAATTCATGACAAGGGGGCTCTCAACCTCCCTCCTATCTCCACAAACTTCGATCCTGCACGAACCCACCCTCTAGACGCCTCTAAGAGGCACTCTCTTCAGCCGCTCCACCTAGCCGCTGCTGCAAATACCAGCATCGCCACTACTGATGTTACTAAGATGCACTCTCTGCAGTCGACGACTCATGCTGGAGGATTTAACGACTCGGAACAGGTTCTCCCGTCGTCCAGCGAACCTATCTCTTATGCCGCGAAAGTTCGGCCTACCATGATCAAGAAGCCGGATTTTCCTGCTTATGGCCTTCGTACCCTTCATTCGAAACGTGAGGGGGAGGTCGTTACTTTATCGATCTCGAAATCAGAGTATCAACAGCGTCTTGATGAATTCCAGTTTGCTTTGATCGGGAGGATGATCCTTCGCAAAGGCGACAAGCCGCGTACGTTCGCGGATATTACGCTAGAGTTGCAGCGTATCTGGCAGTGCTCGGATTGCCAATTCATTCCTATGGCTAAGGGTTTCTTTACTATCAAATTCAAGACGCTGGAAGCAAAAAAGAAGGCAAAAGGAAATGCGGTCCTCCAGCTTTCAACGGGTCACATACGTCTTCGAGAATGGTGCCGATACTTTGATCCTTATAAAGAAACCTCATCTCTTGCGCAAGTGTGGGTAAGGGTGTATTATCTCCCGGTGGAATTATGGACTCCAGTTATCATTGCTAATATTGGTCGAGCCCTAGGACATCCGTTGCGTATTGACAACGTTTCTGCTAATGGCCAAGTGGGGCACTTCGCCAGGGTCCTTGTGGAAATCAATATGGCGCTGCCCCTTCTCAATTCAATGTACATCGATGATGGTAATAATTCTTTCTACATTGAATTTGGTTTCGAATCTTTGCCGTTGTTCTGTTCTCGTTGTAAAATAACTGGCCATTCCACGGACAATTGCCGGAGATCTGCGACAGCAAAAGCCAAGCAGAAGAATGAGGAAGCGGCTGATCAAGTTGAGGAGATTCATAAAGGAGCTGCTAAGGTGGATCCCAAGCCTGCTTGGCAGCCTAAGGAACAGGTTAATGAAGCTTTAGAGTCGAGTGTTATGGAGCAGGTTGTGACGTCCCAGGAGGATGTGAACGAGAGGGATGACCGTATTTTGTCAGGGCCTGATTCGTTGGAAGTTGTGCTAGTCCCGGTAACTTCGGAGCATCAACTGGATGGCAACGATGAGGATGTAGATGAGGATATGGAGATGGAGACGCCGAATGGAGTCGTGAATCTTGCGAAGAATGTGGCAGCTGCTGCAGAGGAGGCCAATAGCTTGCGGAATGAAAATTTGGCGCTTAAGGATGCAGTGGCGGAGCAGCAGTCGGAGGTTGGGACACATGGTTTTGTGAGTGAGCAGGTTCATTCTCCGATTCAAAAGGAGGTTGTTGGAGATAAGTAGTCCAATCCTACTCCGGAGGATATTGCTAGTTGTATAAGTCGGTTAGAGGAGCAGGTTAATCAAGGGATGGTTTTGCTCTCGGAGCCGAAGCGCGGACGTGGCCGTCCAAAAGGCTCGGGAAAAGGAAGGGAACTTGTGCATGCAGTTCCGACGGATGGCATTAAAAACCGCCTCAGAAATGTGGAAGGTCTGGGATTTCAGCCGAGCAACTTCGTTGTTGATCATCGTAGCAGCAACGCGATGCGTACTATGAACAATATTACGAACCCCCGTTGGTCGGATGTAATGGACTTCGAAAATGATCACAACAAGGATGATTATCATTCCAATATGGATTTTACGTTTTGATTGTTGGTTTTTGTGATAACGTTTTGACTTTTCTGCGTGTTGTTGTTTTTATTTTTCGGACTCTTTTCGAGTCTCCTTGCTTGCGTCTTGTGCATTCAAGGGTTTTTATTTCTTCTTTTTATATTAAACTTCCATTTCAGCAGTATAAATATATATAGTATATATAAAAAACAAAATCTTTAGACGATGAAAATTTAATAAAATTTATCATTTAGCTAAATAAACTTTTGATATATTAAGTTATTGACAATTAAAATGTCGTTTGGCTGACACACCAAAATTCGAAGAATCCCCTTACTATTATTGAATTTATTTAATTAATTAATTCAACTAAAAAATACTAAATTATTGACAGTTTGAGTTGTTTATTTGATTTGTATTCTTTCTTTATTGATAAGGAATTAAATAAAAAATACTTATTTTGCCAACTAATTGCCATGCAAGAATAAATAGGTCACATCAAAATTGGCACGCTATATTCCATATTAGCTTGGTATTTGGCCTGAATTTGGATTAGTAGCAAAATCAAATAAAATCAAAAGTTTAATAATCATCATGTCATAGTTTAAAGTTAGTGTGCAAAACCAGAATTGTATAAAAGTTCGGTATTTTATAGGCAATTAACCCTTCTTTGGTGTGTGTTTTAATCATGAATTTTATCATGAATTTGAGAGACTCCTTAATTGCGCTCCTAGTTAAAATCGAATAAAGAAAAAGAAAAAAAATGGAGAGGATTGGGATATGAGAAATAAGAATAGTAAATATAATTAAATAGTAATCTTTTGTTTTGGACTTTCAGAGAAGATTGGGCTAATCCTACATATATAATAGCAAAATAAATCTTATCCTACGTGACATCGTATAATCACTTCATTCTAATTTTCTTCAATTCTCATTCATTCTTATCTATTTATATATTTCTAATCAATTTTTACATTATAGCAAAATAAATCATATCCTACGTGGCATCGTATAATCACTCCATTCTAATTTTCCTCAATTCTCACTCATTCTTATTTATTTATACATTTCTAATCAATTTTTACATTTAAAAACTATTAAATAATCATATAAATTTATAGATAAATTCTATACTATTAAATAATCGTATAAAACTATTAGATCTGTACTATTAAATAATTGTATAAAACTATTAGATAAATCCAACATATCCATTTAATTATAAATCCTACATATATTATAGCGAAATAAATCTTTTTCCTCAGTTCTCATCCATTCTTATTTATTTATACATTGCTACTCAATTTTTACATTTAAAAACTATTAAATAATCATATAAATTTATAGATAGATTCTATACTATTAAATAATCGTATAAAACTATTAGACATCGTATAATCACTTCATTCTAATTTTCCTCAATTCTCATTCATTCTTATTTATTTATACATTTCTAATCAATTTTTACATTTAAAAACTATTAAATAATCATATAAATTTATAGATAAATTCTATACTATTAAATAATCGTATAAAACTATTAGATAAAGTCTGTACCATTAAATAATTGTATAAAACTATTAGATAAATCCAACATATCCATTTAATTATAAATCCTATATATATTATAGCAAAATAAATCTTTTTCCTCAGTTCGCATCCATTCTTATTTATTTATACATTTCTAATCATTTTTTACATTTAAAAACTATTAAATAATCATATAAATTTATAGATAAATTCTATACTATTAAATAATCGTATAAAACTATTAGATAATGTCTGTACTATTAAATAATTGTATAAAACTATTAGATAAATCCAACATATCTATTTAATTATAAATCCTACATATCCATTTGATTATCGGAACCCAGCCAAATTAAAACACATTAGCATGGTCCATTCGTCTGTTTTCAAACGCCTGAAATCCCTCCCAACCTCATACCAACTTTTCTTATATATATAAACTCAATGACCAACAAGAACTCATCATGCCTCACAATCCACCTTTTTTTCACCTGAAAAATTTAACTTAATAAAATGATGGCATCCAGAATAGGAATCTTTATACCCACTTAATTGAAATTGTTCCAAGTGTGACTAAAACTTAAATAAAGTATACCAATAAATTAATCCACGAAAAGCAATCAATTCAAATGTCAATTCATTTTTCAGAAAATATATTCTTCAACTAAATGTTATAAATAAATAAAATACATACCTATGCCCATGCCCAATCTATATATATATATATATATATATATATATATATATATAATAGCAAAATAAATCCTATCCTACGTGGCGCCGTATAATAACTCTATTTTAATTTTCTTCAGTTTTCATTCATTCTTATTTTTTTCTAAATTATTAATCAATTTTCATATCTAAAAATGATTTATATTTGTATTTTATTTTATTACATAATATTAGTTTAAGTTTATCACATCATACTCACAAATTAATATGTATGTATATAATACGTTTATATATAGATGTATTTACTTAAATAATTAACTATATATATGATTGAATATGATTTCAAATTGGACGATGTTGTTTAAAGTTTGAGACGAGATTATTCTCATAACTTAATTATAGTTTCACAAATTCTAGAGAAAATGATACTCACAAGTAAGTTATAATCTTCAAGTTCCATACAAGATGATGATCAAATGAATATTTATATAAAAATGTATTTCTATTATCACAACCTACATTTAATTGGCGAAAGCGATTAAGATTAATATTATTTCAAATATGGTATTACTAATTTAATTTGATCATATCAAATTAATTAAAGAAATAATTTATATGTAAACTATTTCATATGCAGTAACAAAAATATCATAAAATAATTATAAATGATGACATAAAATGATTCCCGTCGAATTTCGACGGGTTTGACGCTAGTAATTAAATAGTAATCTTTTGTTTTGGACTTTCAGAGAAGATTGGGCTAACATAAATAAAATTTGTAAATTTCCTATATTTATTTCACTTTAATGTATTTTTATTATTCTGTTTTTATAAAACTAATTGAGAATAACATGATTTTGGTTAGCATAATTGGAGAGGGGGTAAAATACGAATTATAACTAATGAAACGATCTTTACGTAAATAAATAATCTGCACACGAGGGAAACGATAGTCATAATACCCTTCTCATAACTTTCTCGATCTCGAAGCTTATTGTTCAAACGGCGTATTATTCAAGTATTTAATCTCTGTAAGTTGTAGGACTTATTTTTAATTGCAAATTTTGTATATATATATATATAGGGGAGGACTATAATAAAAACACTTTTAAGTGTATAAAATAGTGTTAATAGGCAAAAATGCCCACTTCCTTAAGTTTTTTTGTAAAAATGCCCTAAGTTATCATACAAAGCATTATATGCCCTAATTATGTGAAATATCTATTTTATCATTTGATGTTGATGGGTTTGCTTGATTTTTTGTGAAAGTCTTATATATTTGACCGATTTGACAGCCATCAGGACACATGATCTAGCCACCCACCGGTCATATGTACTCTTGACTGATAGTTGTCAAATCGTTGACTTTTATGACTGATGACTGTTAAATCGGTCAAATGTATAAGACTTTCACATAAAACCAAGCAAACCCATCAAATCGAATGGTACTTAAAGAATATGGCATAAAATACTTTGTATAATAACTTAGGGCATTTTTACAAAAAAATATAAGGAAGTGGGCATTTTAAATTTTTACTCTATAAAATATGTACAAATCTTGATATTTAGATCTTGAAATATCTTGTGGCTTGAAATTACCCTAATCATATTTACAACAATACACGGCTTATATTATTAAGGAGAAGGGTGTAAATTTGCAATCTCATTTTTGGTTGTTAGAATTTGTTTAATTAATCAAATCTTTATTTCCATATATTCGCAATTAAAATCTTTAACTTTTTAATACAATCCTAATCTAGATGTCAAACATTTCTTAACCATAAAATAATTCTCAACTCAGTTTCTGTATCCTCAAAAGTCAAATATATAATTCGTAACAAATGTCAATATAATTCGTTATGCACTATTTGTATATAACATATAATTCCTAACAAATTTTAATAAAATTCGTTATGCACTATTAGACATATAATTCGTAACAGATACACATAAAAACACTTTGAAGTATAATTGGACATATGATTCGTAAGAAATAATAATAAAATTCGTTATGCATTATAATTAGATATATAATTCATAACAAATACACATAAAAACATTTTGAAGTTCCATGCAGAAAGAAAAAAAAAACACTTTAAAGTATAATTGGATATATGATTCGTAACAAATGATAATATAATTCGTTATGTACTATTTCTATATAACATATAATTCGTAACAATTAAACATTAAATTCGTGCTATTTAGAAAATTTGTCCCGCAGATTATTAATTCATATTTTGGATATCAATAGATTAAGATCATTACAAATTTACAATCATAACATATCTTTATTGCCACAATTAATCGGCACTATTATCGGAAACATATTGATGAAGAAGGAAGGTCAAAATTATTGTACCTATTATGCCCTTTAACGGAAGTATGCTATACACTAAAAGGTTCACATCTACAAACGAGTAGTATTAAATCACGGCTGTAGATTAAGGGGGGTGTATTCGTTCCGGATTTTTATAGATTTCTGCAGACTTTTAAAATCCGAGTGTATTAGTTCAAGACTTTTAAAAGTCTTTTAAAATCCGGGTGTATTAGTTCAAGACTTTTAAAAGTCTTTTAAAATCCGGGTGTATTAGTTCAAGACTTTTAAAAGTCTATACAAATCTGTGTGTATTCGTTAATCCATGGACTTTAAAGTTTGAATGACTTTCATTGATTTCGTTGAAAAAATAGGCATGAACAAATCCGAACACAGACCACGAGAATTCACAAATCTTGCAAATTCCCCGCGCTCGCTGGGTGCCAACGCCCGTGGCCAAAAAGCCAGCGGCCGCTGGACCCAGCGCTCGCTGTCAAGGATTCCAACGGTCGCTGGGGAGCCACGGTCGCTGAGCTTGAGAGATAACATCTGAAAGTGGCCTCCTCTCTCTGTCATGTTTTATACTTCGTATATGACTCTCTTTTTTTAAATGGTGCAGTAACTAAACAAGGTTAATTATTTAAGCAGGAGCCCACCACTGTCATGTATTATAAGTAAGATTCCAGCTGCATGTATTGGGTCAAATCAAAAATCATATAGCAACTGTTTCAAAATTGATTACCTTTGCCCCCTTTTTCCTTGAAGCCAGCGGTCGCTCATCCTCAGCGAGCGTTGGGTCTCAAACGCTCGCGTGAACCCAGCGCTCGCGAGATCTCCACGCTCGCTGGTTTTGTGGATTTCAACTCCGAATAAATCACGACAAATTCTTGCTAATTCATTAAAAATCCGATCAAGAATTCATTCAAAATCATAAAGAATCCGTGAGAATTCTATAGGCTTTTAAAATCAACGGACTTTTAAAATCTACATAAGTCTTGAACTAATACACCCCCCTAAGAGTAAATCTATGGTCATGATTGTTTCTTATTTTATATACTTAAGAGTATTTTTATAGTGGCAATTCCCTATATATATATATATATATATATATATATATATAGGGGGCGGTTATTCAATAAACCACCCTTATTTTAAGAATTACGAACCAACAAAAATGCATGAATTTTATGTATAACATGCATAAATAAACTGTATAAAGGTATGAATTGCGAAAAATAATTTTTTGCTACCTTTGGGATTCGAACTCAGGACCATGAATTTATCTAACAAAGTGATGAATCAACCGTAGATCTTGATGATCTAAGGGCTGAAAATGGTTCCTAATTTATATTTTAAGAAGTGTTCTTATAGGGAGAAGTTCTATGAAAACACAAAGTTAGATGGAGAATGGAGACGCAATCTTGTTCGTTAGATCAATCTTGATCAATGGTTGAGATTAAAAATTAATATAATTAATTCTCATAATAAAATTGGTAAGATCCCTAAAATTACTTACTTCCCATTTTTTCTCCCTCATCTCTCTCTCTCTCTCTCTCTCTCTCTCTCTCTCATACGTCTGCGCGTCTCCATTCTCCATTCTCTAGCAAACTCACCATCTCTCACACACCGCCCGATTCGTCCGCACCACCGCCGCCGCCTTCGATCGCCCTCAAGTTAAGCCACCGCCGCCCAAGTTCAGAGCCACCGCCGCCCAAGTTCAACTACTGGAATCTTCGACCGCTGCCTTCTTCCGTCATCTCTCTGTTCTCCACACCACCACCGTCGCCTTCGACCACCGCCTCCCTTCGTCCTCTCTCTGTTCTCCACACCACCACCGCCGCCTTCTCAGCCCCCAAGTTTAGAGCCACCGCCACCCAAGTTCAGCCATCGGAATCTTCGACCACTGCCTCCCTTCGTCCTCTCTCTGGTCTCCACACCACCACCGCCGCCTCCCTCCATCCTCTCTATGTTCTCCACACCACCATCGCCGCCTTCAACCGCCGCCGCCTTCAACCGCCCTCAAGTTCAGAGCCACCGCCGCCCAAGTTCAGCCGGAGAACTTTTGAACTTGTACATATAATTCTGTGAACTTATACATATAATATTATTGAACTTGTTCATATATTTCTGCGAACTTTTAATTTTCTGGTATTCTGAACTCCGGCCGCCGCCCCCTTCTCCGTACATTGAACATTCGCCGGAGAAGATGAAAGGGGCGGCAGATTTTACAGATAATTTTATTGAACTTATACATATAATTCTGTGAACTTTTGAATTTGTAGTATTGAACTTCTGAACTCCAGCCACCACCCCCTTCTCCATTCCTTGTACATTTGCCGGAGAAGAGGAAGGGGGCGGCAGAATTTACAGAGGCAGAGGAGAGAGAGAGAGAGAGAGAGAGAGAGAGAGAGAGAGATGAGGGAGAGAGAATGGAAAGTGAGTAATTTTAGGGATATATGAATCTTACCAATTTTTAATTATATTAACTTCTAATCTCAGCCTTTGATCAAGATTGATCTAACGAACCAAATTGTCGTCTCCATTCTCCATCTAATACTGTGTCTCCATAGAATTCGACCCAATATATATATATATATATATAGGGTGCAGTTATAGAGAGAACCACAATTATCGTGAGAACATAAGAACCAATCAAATTACTGCATCTGCTATACAAATTAATGCACCCACTATTAAATTTAATGCATTCGAAAAAAATAATTTTTTTGCTCCCTTCAGGATTCGAACCCAGCATATGCATCCATCCACAAAGATGATGCATTCACCGTAGATCTTGATGATCGAATAACTTAAAATAGTTCTCCGTTCTTATTTTATTAGTGGTTCTTATTTGAACATCTCCATATATATATATATATATATATATAGGGTGCGGTTATAGTGAGAACCACAATTATCGTGAGAACATAAGAACCAATAAAATTACTGCATTTGCTATACAAATTAATGCATCCGCTATTAAATTTAATGCATCCGAAAAAAATAATTTTTTTGCTCCCTTCAGGATTCGAACCCAGCACCTGCATCCATCCACCAAGATGATGCATCCACCGTAGATCTTGATGATCGAATGGCTTAAAATGGTTCTCCGTTCTTATTTTATTAGTGGTTCTTATTTGAACCTCTCCCTATATATATATATATATATATATATATATATAGAGAGAGAGAGAGAGAGAGAGAGAGAGAGAAAGGTTCAACAGAGAATGCTAAATATTTAGATAATAGAGAATGCGTGAAAACAAAACGAACAGATCTATAATTTTGATGAACAAATCAATGTACCGTATGAACAACATTTTGACCTGGATTCGAATTCTGAAGGGGGCGAGATTTTCACTATATATACTAAATACGTTTGTTCATTAGTTATGTTGATCTGCTCGTAAAATGTATAGATTTATTCATTCTCTCGAAAAAGATAATTCTCTATGGAACCTAACCCTTTCTCCTATATATAATATATATAGGGGGGCTAAAATAAAAACACTTCTTAAAATATAAAATATAAACAATTTTCAGCCCTTAGGTCATCAAGATCTACGATTGATTCGTAACTCTGTTGGATGGATTCGTGGTCCTGAGTTCGAATCACAAAGGTAGCAAAAATTTATTTTTCACAATCATAACCTTGTTAGATGAATTCATACGTGTTCTACATAAAAATTCGTACATTGAAAAACGTTTTTATTTTTATTTTAAGAAGTGTTTTCACGGTAGACCTTCCTTATATATCTGCTGAAATAGAAATTTTATTAAAAAGAAAAGAAAAAAGAGAGACCGGAGACAAAGGAAATAAGCAAAAGCACCCGCAAGAAACCCCGGGTAACCAAAAAAAGAAACCAAGACTAAGAGAACATTTTAAGAGGGTCGTCCTCGTCTAAAACATAGTCATCTTCATCGTCCAACATATCGCCCCATTTTTTAGAGGCCACAACCGACATAGCATGGGCTGCATCGGTAGAGTTAGAGGAGTTGATCACAAAGTTTTGCAGAATCTGTCCTCTAGACTGAGCATACTTCACTTTATTCAGGAACTCCACAGGCGAAGAAGTGTCAAGACCAGGGCCCTGCATATCATCACGGCGTGCTGAGTTTTGGAAATCCGAGGACATGCCATTCATTATGATACGACGGAGCCTGTGCTTGATAGAAGAATCAGAAACTCTCCCCTTCTTGTTGATAGCCCCTTTCGGACGCCCTCGTCTACGAGAACTGGGTCCTGTCGTCCCAGTCAAAGTTAGCAAATCGTTGTTGTCAGTCATCACAGCAAGCGGCTGAACAACCAAAGGTGCAGAAGTCCTCTCGTGTTCCTGGTCCACTACCTCAATTTGGCTCTTTTCGTCATCTGACTCAAGCTGTTCCATATCCTTTCTATCCTGATTGTCCTGATAGATGCAAGCATCTGAAGCTCGGCCTCCATCAGATGGCGGCTTTTCCATGTTATCATCACAAACAAGTCTATGTTCATCTTGCAACTCTAGAGAAACCAACGGATCTTCCTTATATATATATATATAGGGGGCGGATCGGTGAAGAATACTACATTGATAGAGAATGAAGAATAGTCTCTAACCGTTAGATCAAATGAATCCAACGGATTACAAAAAGTCTAGAATAAAAAAAAAAACGCGTTGAAAGCAATGTTGACCAGCTGATTTACAAACGAGAGGGGTAAATCTGTAAGTTTAATATTAAAACAAATCTTGTGCCCTTAATTCTCTCCATTTACGTTCTCAATTATTCCTCACTCTCTCTCTCTCTCTCTCTCCCTCCCCACCCCGCCGCCTCCCCCATTTCTTGTGCACTGGCTTTTACACCGGAAAATCGCCACCGTGCCGCCTCCCCAATTCTGTTCGGCGGGTTTTCCACAAAAAGATGTCGCACCCTCCCCCCCCCCCCCGGTCGTCAGTAGAAATTTAGTTTTTGTTCAAGAGTTTCTACGTCGCCGGCTCCGTCGTCGTAGATCAGGAGGAGGCCGGCAAAGGTGAGGCCTTTCTCGTCGTCGATGAATTCCCCGTACATGCGGAAAACCTCGATCTAAAGGATTTGTCCTTTTTTCTGTAATTCATTTGTTTGCAGAGGATCTTGATTCTGGATTTTCTGTAATTGTGAATTCATGTGGTTACTGTGTTCAGTAAATATTGAGATTATTGTTCATAAAAAAATTGAGATTATTCAATGAAAATTATGTTATTTTCATAAAAAAATTATGTTCATAAAAAAATTATGAGATTATTGCGTAAATATTGTTCTCTTCAATGAAAAATATGTTATGTTCATAAAAAAATTGACATTATTCATTACATGATATATTTCTGAATAATATAATTGATATTTGATTGAGAATCATAAAAATATTTAACATCAAAATTTTTCGAATAAGTTTGCTGAACTTATGAACATCCAAATAAAATATTAGAATGAAAAATATAATTGATATTTGATTGAGAATCATAAAAATATTTAACATCAAATTTTTTCGAATAAGCTTGCTAAACTTACGAACATCCAAATAAAATATTAGAATGAAAAATATAATTGATATTTGATTGAGAATCATAAAAATATTTAACATCAAAATTTTTCGAATAAGCTTGCTAAACTTATGAACATCCAAATAAAATATTAGAATGAAAAATATAATTGATATTTGATTGAGAATCATAACAATATTGAACATCAAATTTTTTCGAATAAGCTTGCTAAACTTACGAACATCCAAATAAAATATTATAATGAAAAATATAATTGATATTTGATTGAGAATCATAAAAATATTTAACATCAAATTTTTTCGAATAAACTTAATAAACTTATGAATATCCAAATAAACTATTAGAATGAAAAATATAATTGATATTTGATTGAGAATCATAAAAATATTTAATATTAAATTTTTTCGAATAAGCTTAATAAACTTACTAATATCCAAATAAACTATTAGAATGAATAATATAATTGATATTTGATTGAGAATCATAAAAACATTTAACATCAAAAATTTTCGAATAAACTTACGAAGATCCAAACAGCATACTAAATTCAAAATAAAACAAATTAATTTAACTGCAAACTAAATAAAATTCAATCATTATATAATACGAATACATGTGTTTATGTTGATCACAGAATGAATGTTTCAAATGCAATAGATGAATTTTTAAATATTTCTTTTCGTGGTTATCAAATCGTAATAGTGGATAAACTTAAATCATTACAAATTGTTTAATGTAATATAAAAGGAAAAAATAATAAAAAAATCAATACCAATAAAAATATGGAATTGATCTTCCAAAATTAACTAAATATTGTCCACATGTATAAGGAATTGAGCGGTTATAAGAAAAAGGCCATTTACCTAATTAGCCTTACTAATATTTAGCGATTAATTACAATAAATACTACTCCCAATCACCGTTTTTTTAGGGGAATACTAATCACCGTTAGATATGCATAATCTTGTGGATGTGATCCATTCTCCATTCTCAAATTATTTGTCATTCTCTATGGATCTTCTCCCTATATATATATATATATATATAGGGTTGCATTCTATGACAACCACTTTCTTATATGAAGAATAGAGACCACATCTAGACCATTCATCTAATCTCAATCAAGGGTCCATATAATTTATTGATATGAATTTTTGTCACACCCCAATTCTTGAAATAATAACTATAATTGGGGTACGATTAATCATCTAAATGAACAAGGGAAAATCCTTGTGAAATCCAGATAATAGGATAAAAAGGTTGGGCGACGCCCTTTGAATGAAGAAAGATAGAAATCAAGTGATACTAATCAATCAACAACATTCTAAACTTCAGGATCACAAGTTTGGTTTCATGCTTCTGATAACCAACGTTAAATAACATAGAGCTAGAAGTTGAGAGTCTACGCTCGATAAGAAACATAATTCAGAATTTAACATAAAGGTCTTAAGTTAAAGAAACATAAGACAAATAAGAGCTAGTGCAACAGCGGAAGACAAAATACGGAGTTGAACCCTAGCCTCAGCTCTGCCCCGTCAGCACCGACAAATCAACCTGAAAACATTTGAAAGAAATTTTGGGCTAAGTACTAATGTACTTAGTGGGCTAGCATTTTTATAAACATTTCATAATCATAAGAGCAGTTTATCCAATTATACTTGACATGACTTAGAAGGTTTTAAATTGAAATAACTTCTAAGCATGTTAAAATAATTTTCATTTGTGCGCACATGTCACACTCCCTTTCCGTTACTCGCTGTGATCCCGGACCTTTTAGCCACCGACGGATCCATTACTCCTGCTTTACTTGGACTGAGGGCGTAACCCAGCCAAGCTCCCATTTGGGACCCAATGCTCCGGAACACATCCCGTCGAGCACCCTTATAACGCCTCATACATGATTAGTGCCCGAATGGAGATCAACCCACCGAGTCAGCTAATAGGTGTACACAATTCTCAAATAACGTGTTAGGTCAAGAGAGAACCTCGATCGATTAACTTATGCGAGCCTTAAACAGAGCAGAGTGCACAAAATATTTTATCGGATAAACAGTTTTCATTTCATTGAAATATTTAAGCTCAATAGCTAAATCATACATTTGGAAAATAAGCCCACCTGTATAGGCAAAGCCTGTCGTTTAACGTTATCTCTGAATCGGAATAGCAGTGCTAATCCTCTTGACGTTCAAAGCCTACAAGAAATCTATTCTCAATAGGTCTCCTTGAATCTAATCTTAAGTCACGGTGAAGTGCTTAATATTCTATGATTCACTTAGCCGGGTTTTCAAAATTTAATGAATAAATAATGAAAACAATTCTCTTGAGTTAAGAACACCAACAATATTCTTACTCATCTTTCTTTAATAATTGGAATTATAATTAAAATCAATTAAATCATAAATACTCTTATTGCAAAATATAATGCAATTTCATGTCATGCTTAGCATATAATAAGTAATTACTTATAATATGCACATAATAATAATTTATTATTATTATGAAAACTAGTCTTTGAAAATAATTAATTAAACTAATTAATAGTTCAATTAATTAAAATAGGGAAACCATTTAAATAGATGAAATAGAGCCCATGCTTAAATAAATAATAGCCCATATAAATTTAAAAGATGAGGCCCAACTCAATAAAATAGACATGGCCCTATTAAAAATAAAAACAAGCCCAAACATTTATTAAAATCGGCCCAAATAATTTAACTCGGCCCAAAATAGGAGCCCAAAACCCCAAGCCCAAACCTAGCCCAACTCTCAACCTTTCCTCCCTCAAAGCTGCGCCCCCACTCCCCATTTCGTCTCTCTCTCTCTCTCCATTCAATCTCAAAAAGAAATTCGCTCAACTCTCTCTCGGCTCACTCAATCTGCCCGGCTCCCTCTCTTCTCCGGCGAAGCAGCTAACCAGCCGCCGTCCGTCGACTCACCCTTCAACCTTCCTCTCTCTCAAACCTCGGTCACCACCACACGACCTTACTGAACTCGACACCCACACATCTCACGCTGCACCCTCCTCTTCTTCCTTTTTCCCGGCGAAGAGCGCCGGCTTCCCGAGCAGCAGCAACCGCAGAGAACCCACGGCCGCCGCAGTCAGAAACAGCCACCGCCGCCTGACCTAGCTTCCCTGAAACCACCGATTCCCTCCTCCTTCCGACGACAACAGCTCGCTGCCGCCGCCAGTCTCTCTCCCTCTCGACTGCTCTCACGGCCGCTGGAGCTCGCTGGAGCAACGGCGACCACGACAGGCTCCACCTCTGCTGCTACTCCATCGTGCCCGGACCAGACCACCTCTCCCTCACCCCCGACTGATCGGCTACAACAGCGACGAGCCGCTGCTGCGCCTGAACCCTAGCCACCCCTCTTCTCTCTCTCCGGCCGTGGCCGAGCGACAGCGGCAGAGCCGCCACGCCCTGGCCTCCCTCTGTTAAACCAGCTACCGCCCCAACCCCTGTTCTTTCTCCTCCTCGGCAACGACGAAAACGCCGCCGCCTCCCTCGGCCTCTCTCTCTCTTGCCCGTTTCCGGCGACTGCAGCAGCAAGAGCCGCCCGCCGGAGCCCTAGGCTCAGCCTCCCCTGACTCGACTCAATACAGCAAGATCGAAGGAAGGAAACAAAATTCAAAGCTTCAAAATAAAATCTTTTCTCTTTCTTTCTTTTCTTTGAAAACAGAAATCCATGTACAAATGAATAGATCGTGCATAACGAAATGAAATCTGTACAAATAGATTTTGTTCGAAAACCTTGGTTCAATTCACATGAGTATGAGTGATGTATATACGTATATGTGTACATGAATGTTGGTGTTCTTTTGTCTGTTGCTCATTACAGAATTGATAAGGGTGATGAATTGAAATTCATGATGCTAACCGTGAATAAGAAGAAAAAAAAATGGGTAGAGGTTAGCGGCCTGACCTGCTGTTGAATGAATCGAGCTATGTTGCTGCTCACTTGAATTCTTGCTGTGGAGAAAAGAAGTATGAAAATTCTGGATATTGAGAATGCCAACTGAAATTGGCTTGAACGTACTTAAAGCAAGGGAATTTTGACAGCCTGCCCTTAGGCATGGCTAAAGTTGGAGCTAGTAGCTGGGATTGCCTTTGAAAGCATGATTAAAAGTTGAGTTGGAGGTACACATAGAGTGGCTGGTAGGGTCTAGAGTATGGTGAAATGAGGTTATTGATTAGACAAATAAAATCCCTCAGTATAAAATTGTCGAAACTGTAATAATTCTTCAGGGTTTGCTTAATTAAAAGCTCGTGAAAATACTTGAATGCTAAATTAAATAAATATGCAATGCATATAAATTTAATAACTAAATTTACAAATGCTTTTATAAATCATTTTTGTTGGAATTAAAATAAATTCATTTTCTTTTATCCGGCGTGAATCATCTTAAATCTAAGTTCAAAATTATTCTAAACTTAGCTCGAGGAAACGGGGTATTACATCCCTCCCTCCTTAAAGAAAATTTCGTCCCCGAAATTACATACCTTGATAATCTAGCTGGGGATACTTGTCTTTCATTCTACTCAACTCTTATGCGGCACTAAATCATATACGGCCTTAGCTTTTCTAATAGTGCGACATTGTTCTTCGAACTAGAAAATTTTCCTCAAAATCAGGTACCTCGTGGAAACTTGTCTCGTCCTCTCCTGAAGATTGAAGAGGGATCTTTCTCTTGTTAAAAAGTATCGTGGCGCTGACTTGAGTAAGCCAACCAATTCGAGGATTGCGTCAAATTCTATCATAGGAATAACATGTAAATATGTCTAAATGTTTCGGCGCCTATATCGAGCTCTGAGTTCGCGGTGACGTCCTTAGCAGCAGTCTTTCATCGTCAATTGTACTAACTTCTAACGTTGTTACGGACGATTATAACGTAAATTCTAATATCTTACAAACAACGTATGAAATGAAAAAGAATAGGATACTCCAGTATTGAACAAAACTATAAACGACACGTCGAAAACATAATGGTACCTGCCAGGTTTTCATGGTCTCTTGCTGCTTGATGTTGGTTAAGGGCATAGGCCCTAGCGTATCGTGGTTGCCCCTGATTTTCTCTAGGACCTTGGTTCTGTCGCTGTTGGTTCCCGGGATTTTGTTGTTGGGGTGCTCCTCCTCCCTTCTTTGGGCAAGTCGAGACATAATGCCCGGCCTCTCCGCAGTTATAGCAGACGTTCATTCCTTTCAGACATTCTCCCGGATGAAGTTTTTGACATTTTGGGCAAGGAGTTTGAACCATTGCTTGAGGTTGTGGATTCTGATGTTGGTTCTGATTTTGATTTGCCACCCATGGTTTCTTCCCATTTCCAATGTTTCCACCAGTTCCTTCATTCCATTTTCGCTTTCCCTTACTACCATCTTGAGATGGTACAAATCCAGACTGTTCGGGGGATTTTCCTTTTTCCCTTGGCAACAATGATTCAATAGTGAGGGCTCTGCTCAATGTTTGCGCGTAGGTGAGACCTCCTTGACTTGCTAGGGAAATTGCTATCTCGTGACGCAGTCCGTTTCTAAACTTCTCTGCGCGTTTCTCATCGCTGTCCACCAACGTCGGAGCATATCTTGATAGCTGATTGAAGGCCCTGTCGTACTCGGTCACAGTTCCCGTTTTCTGTCTCAGATTCCAAAACTCATTCTGTTTCTTCTGTCGGTAACATCCCGGTATATACTTCTCATACAATTCAGCCTTAAACTCTTCCCATGTGAAATTCTCCCACTGTTCGTCAGTCATAGTCCGCCTCACTGACTCCCACCAAAAGTCAGCTTCATCCACCAACTGATAAGTTGCGCATGCCACTTTATCCTCATCATCACAACGGATGTAGTTGAAGATCCGTTCTATTGCTCTAATCCATTTCTCAGCATCTGTGGGTTCGCCCAAACCATCAAACGTTGGGGGTTTTTCCTTACGAAACTTTTCCTCAGCTGTGCGATTTGGTGCTACTTGTGGAACAGGTTCTTCGGGGATGAATCCCCTACCGCGCCCACGGCCACGTCCACGACCTCCACCGCGTCCTCTTGGTGCACCTTCCATTCTGATTGACGGACGAGAATCAGCAGACGAAGAGACTCATTCGGCATACATACATGCATATCGCTTCTATGGTGTAACCATGTGAAAGACTAGTAGTTCTATGTGGAAACTAATCTTAACTTAAGTGGAATAACTTAGGTGAAACCTTAATCTCATGACATTTCTTCTACGTTGTAACATATCTATGTTAAACGTTGCTATCTTATCATTCCTTACTTAAATCGATCAAGCGGAGCTTTCACGACTAACATTTCTAAAGTATCCTTGGGTAGTACTCAAACGGTTTGTAAGAGACTCATCATTCATATCGTACAGGCAGCGGACCTAACACGATAACATAAAACTTTTCATTCATTCAATCATTTGTTTCTTTTGAAACCTTAAAACATTTGGACAGTAAATGTCCCTTTCATGAAAATTTTTCTTAAGCCGGAAAGATTAATGGAATCTAACTCGACCATAAATTCATTGATTCGTTAAGGGCTCGATAGTCCCAAACACGACATACATACATACATACATTGGTTATATGAGTCAAAGGCTCAAAATAACAATATGAAAGCGATAAGCAATTCATATAACATCATACATTGAAAGCGCGTACTTCTTAAAAACTTTGAAAGCATTTAAAATCATTGAAACTTTTAAGTCGTACCTTTTTGTTGCGGCAGTGTGACGGCGAGCTGAGGGCTACTGACATTCTTAGAAGTCTAGAGATACTATTCTAGACTCGACATCATAAGCTTATGGTTATCAGAGTCATAAAAGAAAACTTATGCTCTGATACCATTCTGTCATACCCCAATTCTTGAAATAATAACTATAATTGGGGTACGATTAATCATCTAAATGAACAAGGGAAAATCCTTGTGAAATCCAGATAATAGGATAAAAAGGTTGGGCGACGCCCTTTGAATGAAGAAAGATAGAAATCAAGTGATACTAATCAATCAACAACATTCTAAACTTCAGGATCACAAGTTTGGTTTCATGCTTCTGATAACCAACGTTAAATAACATAGAGCTAGAAGTTGAGAGTCTACGCTCGATAAGAAACATAATTCAGAATTTAACATAAAGGTCTTAAGTTAGAGAAACATAAGACAAATAAGAGCTAGTGCAACAGCGGAAGACAAAATACGGAGTTGAACCCTAGCCTCAGCTCTGCCCCGTCAGCACCGACAAATCAACCTGAAAACATTTGAAAGAAATTTTGGGCTAAGTACTAATGTACTTAGTGGGCTAGCATTTTTATAAACATTTCATAATCATAAGAGCAGTTTATCCAATTATACTTGACATGACTTAGAAGGTTTTAAATTGAAATAACTTCTAAGCATGTTAAAATAATTTTCATTTGTGCGCACATGTCACACTCCCTTTCCGTTACTCGCTGTGATCCCGGACCTTTTAGCCACCGACGGATCCATTACTCCTGCTTTACTTGGACTGAGGGCGTAACCCAGCCAAGCTCCCATTTGGGACCCAATGCTCCGGAACACATCCCGTCGAGCACCCTTATAACGCCTCATACATGATTAGTGCCCGAATGGAGATCAACCCACCGAGTCAGCTAATAGGTGTACACAATTCTCAAATAACGTGTTAGGTCAAGAGAGAACCTCGATCGATTAACTTATGCGAGCCTTAAACAGAGCAGAGTGCACAAAATATTTTATCGGATAAACAGTTTTCATTTCATTGAAATATTTAAGCTCAATAGCTAAATCATACATTTGGAAAATAAGCCCACCTGTATAGGCAAAGCTTGTCGTTTAACGTTATCTCTGAATCGGAATAGCAGTGCTAATCCTCTTGACGTTCAAAGCCTACAAGAAATCTATTCTCAATAGGTCTCCTTGAATCTAATCTTAAGTCACGGTGAAGTGCTTAATATTCTATGATTCACTTAGCCGGGTTTTCAAAATTTAATGAATAAATAATGAAAACAATTCTCTTGAGTTAAGAACACCAACAATATTCTTACTCATCTTTCTTTAATAATTGGAATTATAATTAAAATCAATTAAATCATAAATACTCTTATTGCAAAATATAATGCAATTTCATGTCATGCTTAGCATATAATAAGTACTTACTTATAATATGCACATAATAATAATTTATTATTATTATGAAAACTAGTCTTTGAAAATAATTAATTAAACTAATTAATAGTTCAATTAATTAAAATAGGGAAACCATTTAAATAGATGAAATAGAGCCCATGCTTAAATAAATAATAGCCCATATAAATTTAAAAGATGAGGCCCAACTCAATAAAATAGACATGGCCCTATTAAAAATAAAAACAAGCCCAAACATTTATTAAAATCGGCCCAAATAATTTAACTCGGCCCAAAATAGGAGCCCAAAACCCCAAGCCCAAACCTAGCCCAACTCTCAACCTTTCCTCCCTCAAAGCTGCGCCCCCACTCCCCATTTCGTCTCTCTCTCTCTCTCTCTCCATTCAATCTCAAAAAGAAATTCGCTCAACTCTCTCTCGGCTCACTCAATCTGCCCGGCTCCCTCTCTTCTCCGGCGAAGCAGCTAACCAGCCGACGTCCGTCGACTCACCCTTCAACCTTCCTCTCTCTCAAACCTCGGTCACCACCACACGACCTTACTGAACTCGACACCCACACATCTCACGCTGCACCCTCCTCTTCTTCCTTTTTCCCGGCGAAGAGCGCCGGCTTCCCGAGCAGTAGCAACCGCAGAGAACCCACGGCCGCCGCAGTCAGAAACAGCCACCGCCGCCTGACCTAGCTTCCCTGAAACCACCGATTCCCTCCTCCTTCCGACGACAACAGCTCGCTGCCGCCGCCAGTCTCTCTCCCTCTCGACTGCTCTCACGGCCGCTGGAGCTCGCTGGAGCAACGGCGACCACGACAGGCTCCACCTCTGCTGCTACTCCATCGTGCCCGGACCAGACCACCTCTCCCTCACCCCCGACTGATCGGCTACAACAGCGACGAGCCGCTGCTGCGCCTGAACCCTAGCCACCCCTCTTCTCTCTCTCCGGCCGTGGCCGAGCGACAGCGGCAGAGCCGCCACGCCCTGGCCTCCCTCTGTTAAACCAGCTACCGCCCCAACCCCTGTTCTTTCTCCTCCTCGGCAACGACGAAAACGCCGCCGCCTCCCTCGGCCTCTCTCTCTCTTGCCCGTTTCCGGCGACTGCAGCAGCAAGAGCCGCCCGCCGGAGCCCTAGGCTCAGCCTCCCCTGACTCGACTCAATACAGCAAGATCGAAGGAAGGAAACAAAATTCAAAGCTTCAAAATAAAATCTTTTCTCTTTCTTTCTTTTCTTTGAAAACAGAAATCCATGTACAAATGAATAGATCGTGCATAACGAAATGAAATCTGTACAAATAGATTTTGTTCGAAAACCTTGGTTCAATTCACATGAGTATGAGTGATGTATATACGTATATGTGTACATGAATGTTGGTGTTCTTTTGTCTGTTGCTCATTACAGAATTGATAAGGGTGATGAATTGAAATTCATGATGCTAACCGTGAATAAGAAGAAAAAAAAATGGGTAGAGGTTAGCGGCCTGACCTGCTGTTGAATGAATCGAGCTATGTTGCTGCTCACTTGAATTCTTGAATGAATCGAGCTATGTTGCTGCTCACTTGAATTCTTGCTGTGGAGAAAAGAAGTATGAAAATTCTGGATTTTGAGAATGCCAACTGAAATTGGCTTGAACGTACTTAAAGCAAGGGAATTTTGACAGCCTGCCCTTAGGCATGGCTGGAAAGTGAAATTTGGGGCTGCACTATAGTCTTGAGTTGGCAGAGGAACATGGCTTAAAGTTGGAGCTAGTAGCTGGGATTGCCTTTGAAAGCATGATTAAAAGTTGAGTTGGAGGTACACATAGAGTGGCTGGTAGGGTCTAGAGTATGGTGAAATGAGGTTATTGATTAGACAAATAAAATCCCTCAGGATAAAATTGTCGAAACTGTAATAATTCTTCAGGGTTTGCTTAATTAAAAGCTCGTGAAAATACTTGAATGCTAAATTAAATAAATATGCAATGCATATAAATTTAATAACTAAATTTACAAATGCTTTTATAAATCATTTTTGTTGGAATTAAAATAAATTCATTTTCTTTTATCCGGCGTGAATCATCTTAAATCTAAGTTCAAAATTATTCTAAACTTAGCTCGAGGAAACGGGGTATTACAATTTTCATGTAATTAAATAATGTTTACTTTCATTTTTTAATCGCAGAAGGACAATTTTGTAATCTCTAATTCAGCTAATTTGGTATGTTTAACAAATCCCATAAATTACTCGATTCATATTCTTGTGTGATCAAATCCGATAGCATGGAGCAATATTCTAGGTTCCATCAAAATATCTTCATAGCCATATTCAATTTGTGAAATTTTGCTCTCATATTTTAATTGCCGTTTTGCAAAAAAAGTGTCTGCGAATGGATTTTCCCTTTTGTTCAATATGTCCAGTTTCGACCTTCACTCAATTCGATGAATCGGCTGGAGACGAACAATGTTGTTATATGGTAAATTTACTTTCATTGAATAGATGAAGATCCTCACTTTCAACGAATTTGATTACATCTCTATTGTTCTCTGCTGGATAAGCACAGTCTTCTGCTAAGGTAAATCTATTTTCGTTCAATAAATAAAATTTCTTCGCCTGTTTTTTTTAATATAATTTTGTTGTGAATGACAGTGCCAAGGTTTATTTTTTATGATTCTACGAATTGAATTAAACAATTTGGACTGAATTTATGAATGTTGCTGCGAACAGTCTTCTGCTAAGGGAAATCTATTTTCGTTCAATACATGAATTTTCTTCGTCTAGTTTTTTAGTATAATTTTGTTGTGAATGCCGCTGCCAAGGGTTTTTTTTTTTTCTTTTATGATTCTATGAACTAAATTAAACAATTTGAACTGAAATTATGAACGTGGCTGCCAAGGGTTGTGAACTAAAATAGTACATATCCTTCAATTTAATACATGAATGTCATTCGTCTGTTTCCTTTATTATAATTTTGTTTAAATGCCGGGGGGGTTGATGATTCTATGAACTGAATTAAACAATTTGAACTGAATTTATGAACGTGATTGTCAAGGGTTGTGAACTGAATTTAATTTTTTTATTGCATATCATATTATATATTAACTTAAAATTTGTGAGGTGCAGGAAGATTATATAATAGAGTTATCGAATGTGTGCACTGGTGAAGCAAAAGATGTTACTATTTTTTTTATCTATAATAAACATATTGACTAATTGATCATATTGAGCAATAAATTTTATATCTTTGCGCAGAATGTTGGAGTTGAAAATGTTAACGCAGAAGCAAGTGAACTTGAAAATGTCGGTGTAGATTCCCTGCTTAAGCATGATGCTATGATTGGTTCTGCTAATGTGCGGTTTGCTAAGGAGGCCGAACTTGTTAGTTTGTTGACCATTTCATATGTTCAATATTGTAGAATTGTTATATCTGTTTAGATAGTATTATAAAAGTTTCATGTTTGTCGACTGTATAGGATGTTCAACCACGTTTACCAAACGAACCTGATGTTCAACTCGACAACATAGTTCATTGTACACCTGTTCAGAAGTCCAAGGGAAAGGTTTGTATGGGTTGCTTGTTGATTTATTGTTTAATGTATGATATCTAGTTCTAATATAAATATAATTGGAACAGGCTACGATTGAGGGGAAATGATCAATAAAAGGAACTATGCTGATGAGCAAGTCACAGAGGGTAAATATCTGGAATCGTAGTTTTGTATATATGTAAAATGAGTATTGTTATAGCAACTGCTTCTTGTTGTACAGGTCAAGAATCAATCAACAGTTGAGAATAATACTAGATCGAACGATGGAGATAATGAGAATGAAGGGGTAAAAAAAGTATATGTTAGGAAGTCTAAGAAGTAGTTCGATATGGTTGTATCATAAATAATTATTTTGTGCAACAAGTGGTCGACGAAACACTAAGTTTATCAGAAATATTGAGTTTACCCTTATATGCAGGGTTGCCGATGATGTATGTATTTTTTGTGTCGTATGGACCAAAATACTTTTGTGTATAAATATGACCATAACTTAAGTGCACTATGTTACTAAATATGCGACACTTAGAGACTTTCATGGGTGATTGTTCGGCTAGTTGGAAGTGTATGTCGGCTGTGTCGCGAATGAGGCAACTCCGTGTCCTGTGCATTCGTTATTGTGCTACATTGGTCGTTTAGGAACAAAACAAGAAGGGGATATTAATGACAAATGAAGCAGTTGAACATTATATTGAGTTTAGAAGGATAAAAGCTTTAACGCCAACATGATGTTGATTGGTTCGTAAATTAATCTGGTTATACTTATGTTTTTTTGGTATTTGACAATAGGGAAGAGTTCAATGGAGACCACTCCCCTATATAGAGAATGAAGACCAAATCAGAGCCATTGATCTCACCAAAATCAATGAATCAGATTCATCCGAATTCTTCAAGTTTAGGAAATCCCGTAAATTCCTCATTTTCCAATTCTAGGAACCAACGAACATTATTATGAACTTACGAACATAAGTATGTTTATTTGTATGTTCATTTATTTTTATATGAACATATCGACGAACATTAGTATGTTCATTTGTTTTTTATACAAACACATCGACGAACATTAGTATGTTCGTTGGTTCCCAGAATTGGAAAATGAGGAATTTACTGGATTTTCTAAACTTGAAGAATTCAGATTAATCTGATTCATTGATTTTGGTGAGATCAATGGCTCTGATTTGGTCTCTATTCTCTATATAGGGAAGTGGTCTCCATTGAAGCTGACCATTTGACAATATACTTTACATACATTAAGTTAGTGACAGTGTTATAACTTCAAGTTTTTTAGTGAATTTATTTTATGATTAATTATATTCTTTTGCTATTATTACCCTAAATTTAGCATATATATAATATGTGAATCAAATCTCGATTTGTAGTATCCTTGATCCGAGAAATGGTATTTGAACATTAAGGCATGATATCACATGCAAAACATGAAAAAATTTATATGGATGTTGAAGTATTAACAATTTGGCACCAAAATAAATATATAGATTCTCAATTTTGTGAATACAAAAATCATTTTTAGTTGTTTGTTGTATAAAACACGTTTAATTTACATTTTGCCATGTTCACAACAATATGGTTTGTTGACTTTTTGAACACGGCCAATGAACATAATGCATACACATAACTTTTTATATACAAACAATTTGAAGTATTAACAATTTCTACGAACATAGATACATAAGTTTTTTTACGAACATATAGATGAACATTGGTTTTTGTACTTGCAGACTTATGAATTAATAAAAACGAAAAAATACATAAATTCAGAAACTGAACATAAAAATAAAAAACTTGACCTAACGTATCTGCAATAGAATCTTCCATAAATAAAAGATTTGATTTTATACGAACATATCTACGAACATTAGTATGTTCATTTATTTTTCATACGAACATACCATATCCCTATCACATACCCACATTCAGAACTCTCTCCCTCTCGAACTCAGCCACCACGGCCTTCCTCTCGGCGAGAAGCTGGCGGCCGACCATCTCCCTCAGCATATATCTTCTTTCTTCCTCACATCTGCACCACCCCCTCTACGCATAAACACACACACAGACGCAGCATAGGGCGGCGCCGCCTCCCTCCAAAATTCATGTGTTGTCAAAATGACCTCAAATTTTATGTGTGTATATCTAACACATATATCGTCACACCATAAAAAGTTGAGAAGTAAATCTCAACAGATCGTTACTGAAAGAGATGACTTAAGTGTCTGCCATACGAAAGTTTCAACAGAAACTGGCAGTGGAAGTCTTGAATTTTAAAAGGGTAGTAAATGAAATTCAAATAACTTGAAAATTTGCATGAATGTTCACCACAATCCTATCTATACCCCACAAAATTCCCAAGATTTTTGAGAAACAGGAATTCATCGAAACTAAGGTTTCGACTCACCTTCGTCTATGTGAGCAAGAATAAAAGCTGTTCGCCGGAGGGTTTGATCACAATAAAAAAATAAAATGATATTCTAGTGAAATCTGGTTCGTTGATTAGGGTGAGATGAATGGCCTTGATTTGATCTGTATTCTTTATCTAAGGGAGTGGTCTCCATTAAATGCGAGCGACCATGTTTGATTATATATAAACTAGATAGAATAAGATGAGATATCATATTTTATATAATTCATATTAGTTAGTTGTTAGTATTGTTGATTATTATATTTAGTATATATTTTATATTATGGTTGACACAATAAACTAACCAATATTATATTAAAAAAATCTTTTTATAGATAGACCACTATGGCTTAATTTATTTTGTATGTGCATACAATATAGCGAAATAATACCTTCTGACGTACATATTTATGAACATGATACTTTATACAAACATATATATAAGTTTTAGTACGAACTATGTATATGAACCTTTTTTGTTCTGTGAACATTGTAATGAACATGATAAGTTTTCAAAATATTACGTGTAAAATTTTATATTATGTGTGACTCAATAAAATAAGCAATATTTAAAGTGAATTTTTTTTTGTAGTGAAACCACATATCTTAATTTATTTTGTATGGGCACTAAATATACCGAAATGATACATTCAGACGTACCTATTTGTGAACGTTATCCTTGAAACGAACATAAATATGAACATATATTTTAAAACTAAAAAATACATAAATTCTGCAAATGAACATTAAATAAAAAAATTGAAGCAGCGCATCTTTTATGTGACCAACCTTACCAAAAACCAATATAAACTAATACCGAACTAAATTCATTATTATTAATATCATATTATTGCATTAGGCAATAATTATATTAACCAGAACAACATCAGAATGATCAACAATATCAAAATCAATTTGAGGTTTCTATTTTGTTTCTTCAAATACTTGATTTATGCAGATGATACTTCATTATCTCGAACAAGATCATCGATTCTATTTTTAAAATTTTCGTTTTCTGCCTCCAATCCATCTCGTTCATTTCGTATCCGTTGGTAAAAATATTTCTGATATGGTGTAATGTCTGGATCTAGCCTTTCAAAAAACTTGCAATTATCATCCTATCAAAACAACGAAACAATAGTTATAATTGGGCTGAGTTGATTTGCTAATGAATGAGTAAAAAGATTAGTACATACCGTTCTTGATCTACAACAGTAATATCTTTGATATGGATTGTCGAATGACTTAGAAGTCTTGATGTCGGCTCTACATTCAGGGTAACAAAACGTATGATGATGGCCACTAGTCATATTTATCTTTTTGGGGATAGAGTATTTTGAGGACATAAATCTGAGAACAATATAAGTATTTTGTGCATTACGTTGTATATCAATATTTTGCATTTATTCCGTCGTAATCGTATTAGTTTTAGCATGTTACTTAATGATAATTTGTATGAAGTTACGAACTTATGTTTTGAACTGCAATATTTGTTCAAAATCATTTATTTGTTCAAATCATTTAAGTATTATATAATTTCATTGTAATTTTTTTGAACTTAACAATGTAATAAAAGAACATGTACATAATATATATTACAGAAAACATTTATTGCCAATATAGATCTAATCAGTTAATATATAAAGTTTGAATGTGTTTATTAAATATGTTCATTGAGAATAATATGAACATTATATATTCATCGAACATGTTTTGTTCGATGAACTTACGTCTTCAACATGTATGTAATGTACAATTAAATCGATAGACCTCCATATTGTTCCAAAATATTAAATGAACATGTTTTATTCGATGACCTTAGTTTTCGAACTTAGTTTGAATGCGTTTATCAAATATGTTCATTGAAATAATATGAACATTATATGTTCAACGAACATATTTTATTTGATGAACTTACGGCTTGACCATGTATGTAATTCACAATTATACGTTATTCAATCAGATAATATATGCGTTCAAACATTTCTTTCGTTATGGTATCTGTATTTTTTATGATAATTCAAATTCGTCATTAATTTATAAATATTGAATTGAAAAAAAATAATAGTTTAATATCTATCCTGAAAATTGTTTCAAAATTTCTGCACACACCTTCTGAACTTATTTGAATGAAACTAGTCAAAGAGGTTTACGGAGTTGTATACCGTATCATAATTATGGAGTTTCTAAAATTAAATAAGATTTGATTGATGTTAATTATGGGATTATACGGTTATGAAAATTATGGAATTACAATTACATCCTTTCGGCCCAAATAGTATTGAATGTAAATGGATTAATCAAATCCGTCCGATCGAGTTAGATCAAGGGCCATTATTTGGTCTCTATTCTTTGTTTATTTGATGGTCTCCATAGAACTCTATCCTATATATATATATATATATATATATATATATATATATATATATATATACTAGTGTAACTCCCGCGCAATGCGCGGTTGAATGTGAATTAAGACTCGTGTAAAATGTGCATATATAGTATTTTATACTATTAATATAAACTAATAAAATTAAAATTTAATATCAAAATTATTTTTTGCTAAGCGATATATTTTAATATAACCTGTATAGTTTATACAAATATATAACATGTGTCTATATATGTCACACCCCAATTCTTGAAGGAATAAACTATAATCGAGGTGCGACTAAAATCATAGAAATAAACAAGGGAAGAACCTTGTGAAATTCAGATAATAGGATAAAAAGGTTGGGCAACGCCCTTTGAATGAAGAAAGATAGAAATCAAGTGATACTAATCAATCAACAACATTCTAAACTTCAGGATCACAGGTTTGGTTTCATGCTTCTGATAACCAACGTTAAATAACGTAGAGCTAGAAGTTGAGAGTCTACGCTCGATAAGAAACATAATTCAGAATTTAACATAAGGGTCTTAAGTTAGAGAAACATAAGACAAATAAGAGCTAGTGCAACAGCGGAAGACAAAATACGGAGTTGAACCCTAGCCTCAGCTCTGCCCCGTCAGCACCGACCAATCAACCTGAAAACATTTGAAAGTAATTTTGGGCTTAAGTACTAATGTACTTAGTGGGCTAGCATTTTTATAAACATTTCATAATCATAAGAGCAGTTTATCCAATTATACTTGACATGACTTAGAAGGTTTTAAATTGAAATAACTTCTAAGCATGTTAAAACATTTTATTATGTTGCGCGCAATTGTCACACTCCATTTCCGTTACTCGCTGTGATCCCGGACCTTTTAGCCACCGACGGATCCATTACTCCTGCTTTACTTGAACTGAGGGCGTAACCCAGCCAAGTTCCCATTTGGGACCCAATGCTCCGGAACACATCCCGTCGAGCACCCTTATAACGCCTCGTACATGATTAGTGCCCGATAGAGATCAACCCACCAGGTCAGCTAATAGGTGTACACAATTCTCAAATAACGTGTTAGGTTAAGAGAGAACCTCGATCGATTCATTGTTGCGAGCCTTAAACAGAGCAGAGTGCACAAAATATTTTATCGGATAAACAGTTTTCATTTCATTGAAACATTTAAGCTCAATAGCTAAACCATACATTTGGAAAGTAAGCCCACCTGATTAGGCAATGCCTGTCGTTTATTCTTAACTCTGAATCGGTATAGCAGTGCTAATCCTCACGATCCACAAAGCCTACAAGAAATCTATAATCTTAATAGGTCTCCTGAATCTAATCTTAAGTCATGATGTAGTGCTTATCATCCTATGATTCACTTAGTCGGGTTTTCAAAATTTAATAAATATTTGAAAACTAAATTCTTGAGTCAAGGACACCAACAATATCCTTGCTCGATTTTTTTTTAATAATAAAATCAATTTAATCATAAATGATTCTATGTAAAATGTTTGATGCAAAATTAATTCATGCTTTAACTCACATGATTAAATAAATATATTTAACATATGCACATAATAAGAAAATACTATTATGCAAACTTTTTCTAAAAAAAAAGTTACTTAAACTCAAATAAAGAGTTAAACAAGTCCAACAATTAAATGGAAGCACATATTTTATTTGAAAAATTCGCAGCTCAAATAAAATAAATAGCAGTTCACATTTAAACTAAAATTTCAGCCCAGATTTTAATTAAAAAAGGCCCATTTGTAAAATAATTTAAGGAGGCCCAATGGCCCAAAATTCTTTCTTCCTCTTCTTTTACACGCACACACCCACTCAAAATCACACGCAAGTCACACAACGCACACACACCAGCGCACGCCTCACTACCCTCTCTCTTCTTCCCTGCGGCGGTAGCCGCCGCAGGCCACGCCGCCGCCCCCCTGACTCCCTCGTTCTCTCTCTCCGATCTCCCCCTCTCGTCTCCTCTTTCTCTACACCCTCTGTCCTTCTCCCTATCTCCTGCTCCGGACGAAACTGTCACAGCCCGCAATCCCTAAGGATGGTTTAACCGGGGTTATGACTCGGGAAGGGGATTAAGAAGCGGGGAAAGAAAGGGGCATTTACTTAACAATCAAACATTTTACGAAAAGAGACAATTATTATATAACACTAGGATCATAACTGATCACTTGGGCAAAACAAGACATTCGTTCAGGAAGGCCCGTCAAAGTGGATTAACCAACAAAGAGTATCATACTTAAAATAAAAACCTTAACATAATCAGAGTATCTTGCAGCGGAAATACGTGTGAGTTATACATATGAAGATGTATACTCAAGGTTACATTATTGTTCTATGTCAAAAGGTACATCCGCTCAACTCCACTCCATTCCATCACCCGCTCAACCTGCACATTAGGGAAAACAACATGCAGGGCTGAGTAAAAATACTCAGTGAACATATGCCGGAAACATAACATTTTATATCATTTATTGTACTGCCAACAGTAACACACAGGGTTTTACTTGAAGGACCTGTGCTTACTAAACATTTTCTTTCATTTCATAAAGTTGGATGGCCATCCCATTTTCGGTCTATATGATCCATATCTGTTCCTTTTACACGCCGGGAAGGAGGCCTCCTTCCACGGACGCTAAGACCGGTCGCAAGCGACACACAGTCTCCATGAGTGTACACGTTAACCCTTACTAGCAAACCTTCGTCTAGCGTAGGGTCCGAATTCGATTTCCTTTATAGTTGGCGAACCAACACAGATAGGATACATACATAAAACATAAACATTTTTGGCAGACAATCATTTCATAAACATTTCCTTTCCTTTCATAAGAACCATTTAATCATTTCCATAAACATTTCATTTAATAAGAACCATTTACCATTTAAAATATTACAGTTATATCATGTCATTCATTTCATTTCGTATAAGAGGCCTGTATGCAGGGGATCTCTATATACGTGTTTTAAGAAAGCCCACCTTATTCGTTCCCACAACGGGCGTAGAGTTACTTCCCTCTTTAGCTATCACTTCCCGCCTGGACCTTTATTGACGAAGAATCGATAAGTTTGAGAAGAAGTCGTGAAGGAAAGGAAGATAGGTCTCTAAACTAAACTATCTCCTTTTTAATGATTTTAGGGTTCTAACATCCATATTAATCTTGTCTCGTTCAAAACCTTAAACTCAAAACATCTATCACATAACTATCATTTAGGTTCGAAACTATTTTTTTGAACATCATCATGCGCATCAATTATAACTCGTTCTACTCACGCCATCAAGTTAAATATTCCGTCATTTAATAACAATTCATATAATATCACATAGACAAATTAAATCATCATAGATCATTCTTTCTCATACTTAAAATAATTTAATCATTTTCAAATAATCCATATTAATAAGTCATTTTGAAAAGAATTAAATTAAATAAGAGTTTAACTCAAAATATTTTATTTTAAAGTCCATTTTGTAAAAATACTTGAAATAAAAGAACTCCATTTAAATAATTAATTTAAAGGTCAATATATAATTAAATTAATCAAGCTCAATTTAAATTAATAATTAAGAGCTCAAATAATTTAAATAGATATAAGCCCAAATTAATTAGATAAATTAAGTCTATCATGTTTTTCTTTGAATAAGGCCCAAACAATTAAATTAAAGAAGCCCAAATCCTTTAAATAAAAGAAGCCCATCATAATTTTTATTTAAAAGGGCCGAGCCCAACAGATATTTATTTAAAAGGGCCGAGCCCAACAGATATTTATTTAAAAGGGCCGAGCCCAACAGATATTGAAGCCCAACAATTAAATTCTAAGCCATCAATTAATTAAATAAGGGCCCAAACACTTATTAAAATCGGCCCAAGTCTCGGCCCAACAGCAATTAAATAACAGCCCAAATCATGTCCAAGCCCACCCATCATACTAACCCTAAATAAAAACACACACAACACATTCAGCACACACACAAAGAAGCTGCGCCTCTCTCTCCCTCGGTCGTCTGCCCGGCGCCGCCGCCTCCGCCGCCGTCGCCGCCGGCGAGCGGCGCGGCCTCTCCCTCTCACCCCCTCGGTCTCCTCTTCTCTCCCTCTCGTTTCTCTGTTCTCCTTTCACCTCTATCTCTCTCGCTCACTCTACCACCGGAAACAGGGCAAGAGATGCCGCCTCTCTGCGGCTGCCGCCGCCTCTTCTTCACCTCCACGGCGGAACGGCCGCCCCCTGTTCTCCCTCTCTCTCTATCTCTAACTCTCAACATCATCTCGGTCTCTCTCTCTAACTCTCACTGACACACACGCCGGCAGACACGGCGAAAGCCGCGCCGCTGCGTCGTCCTCCCCTTCGCCGGTGGACAGACGGCCAGGAGCCGTAGAGGAATCGCCGTCGCCGGAGACATCCCAGGTAAAACCCTAACTTCTTTCATTTTCCCCTTCTTTCCTTTTTAAATTAAAAACTGAAATCCCTCTCTTCTTTTCCCTTTGCAGAACGGAACCACGGCAGGTTCACCGCCGCCGCTCCGTCGCCGGCGACGAGCCACCGCGGCTGCCGCCTCCCTCTGATCTCGACTCACACACACACAGCAGGGTCAAGCTCTTATTCAGTTTAAAAAAAGACATAGAGAAATTAGCACAAATTCAATTACTAAACTGTATACTCTTTGTATTTCTTTAAAAGTCTGTAATTTAAAGCAAATCATTGTATCCTTGCATGTATATCTGTAATAGGTTTCAAAGAAAAAGTATACACACATATAAGAATTACTAAGCAATTGTGTGTGTGGGTTGAAACAGTGAAGTAGGCATAGAATGAAAGATGCAAAACCTTCAATATTGGAATTTGATTTGTATTTCTGCGAAATCTGGTATACATCATAAGTTAGATATGTGCTGTGAAGAAATATGTGAAAATGATAGTAGTAAACATCAGCACTATTATCGTGAATCTTGCTGTTGAAAATGGGCTGCAGTTGTGAAATGGTGAAGATGGTGAAGGCGTGGGGTTGGGCTTAAAGAAGAATGAGGATCGTGGAAATGGTTGGTATGAACATGGAATTCTTTTCAGCATACTTAGTATGATGAAGAATTTCTTCAGCATGCGTAGTAAATTCTTCAGCATGCTTAGGATTATTCAAAATTAATCATTAAAATATCTAAGAGATTAATACATTAATTATATGGTTCCAAACTCATTAAATACATTCACCATACAAGACTAATTTTTATTTGAAGTATAAAATCCATTGGGTTTGTCAATTTAATAAATTAAACTAACCACATGGATCAACTTTAGTGATGAAAAATTCATTTTAACACTTCAAGGTAACCTCATTAATAAATGGACTCAAAATATGCATCGTCTACTGGAAACAAAAATAAAATAACTCATCACGTATATAAATCATCAAATTCATATAAGTCTGTATTTATTAATGGATGCCGAACCCCTAATTATCATAATAAATCCTTAAATCAGTCATTAGAAGAATTTAATCATCAATTAAAGTCGGGTCATTACATACTATCCCCCTTAAAGAAATTTCGTCCCGAAATTTGTACCTCAGGAAACAACTCTGGTTACTCTCGTTTCATGGTAGACTCGGGTTCCCATGTCGCCTCTTCCTTTGACCATGATGTCTCCATAAGACCTTAACTATTGTATCGATTTATCCTTAGTATCTGCACCTTCGATCTAAAATAGATTTCGGGTCTTTCCTCATAAACTCATATCGGACTAAGGACAATGTCGTTTCTATGGATTACATGCTTTGGATCGTAAACATACTTCCTTAACTGCGACACGTGGAATACATTGTGCACATTCCCACGGTTGGCGGCAACGCCAACCTGTAGGCTACATGGCTATTCGTTCTAGTATCTCATATGGTCCTATGAAACGTGGCCTTGCGTTTACCCTTCACCCGAATCTAACGATTCCTCTGAGGAGAAACCTTCAGGAAAAACTTTTTTCTCCATCTTCAAACTGTAGGTCGTTCGGCGTTTGTCAGCATAGACTTCTGTCTCTCCTGGGCCTCCTTGATTCTTTGTCTGATTTGACGGACGATCTCAATCATCTCGCCTACTGTGTCAGGCCCTAGGATTCTTCTTTTCGCCCATTCATCCCAGTCACGTGGCGATTTACATTTCTTCCCGTACACTGCTCATAAGGTGCCATAGCGATAGTGGCTTGATGACTGTTATTATATGCAAACTCGATAAGCGGTAAAACATGTTCCCAACTTTCACCCCGGTCTAGCACGACCGTTCTTAACATATCTTCTAGTGTCTGAATTGTTCTTTCAGACTGACCATCTGTTTGTGGGTGAAAAGCTGTACTAAAATTTAACCTCGTTCCCAGTTCCTTCTGCAAGCTTATCCAGAATCTGGATGTAAACTTGGAATCCCTGTCTGATGTAATTGTCCTTGGTACTCCGTGCAAACGTATAATCTCTTTGACATAAAGTTGGGCTAACTTATCTGATCCATGAGTGATTGGGATTGGTATAAAGTGTGCACACTTCGTAAGTCTGTCAACAATGACCCATATAGCCGTGTTACCTTTCGTTTTGATCTTGGTAGTCCCGTGACGAAGTCCATTGCAATATCATCCCATTTCCATTTTGGTATATCCAAAGGTTGTAACTCACCATAGGGTCTTTGGTGCAAAGCCTTCACTTGCTGACAAGCAAGACATCTTTCAACAAACGAGGCCACATCTCGTTTCATTCCTTCCCACCAGAAATTCTGTTTTAGGTCCTGATACATCTTAGTACTTCCTGGGTGGGCAGTGTAAGGAGTGTCATGAGCTTCGCTCATTATCTTATTCCTAAGTTCATCGTCATGTGGAATGCATATCCTCTCTTCAAAGAAGATAGCATTGTCTGATTCCTCATGGTAATTCTTGAGTTCTCCTTTCCTTATCCTTCCTCGTAGCTTCTCCATCTTTTCGTCCTTCCTTTGTGCTTCTACCACCATTTTTCTCAAACTGGGTATTGTCGCAACAACACTCGCTATTGTATTAGGTGGTTTAATCACTTCTATCATCATCTTGTCAAAGTTTTTAATGAGTTCATCTTCTCTCGTGAGAAGGTATCCTAATTTAGACGAGACTTTACGACTCAATGCATCGGCTACTACATTAGCCTTGCCTGGGTGGTAGTTTATACCACAATCATAATCCTTTACTAGTTCGAGCCATCTTCTTTGCCTCATGTTCAGATCTCTTTGCTCGAAAAAGTATTTCAGGCTTTTATGATCGGTGAATATCTCACACCTAACTCCGTATAGGTGATGTCTCCAGATTTTCAGTGCATGCACCACTGCAGCTAATTCTAAATCATGGGTTGGATAATTCAGTTCATGTGGTCTAAGTTGTCGCGATGCATACGCTATCACCTTTCCCTCTTGCATTAACACACAACCTAGTCCATTTTTCGACGCATCCGTGTAGATCACATATTCTTTGTCTGATTCTGAAACTGCTAGCACTGGTGCAGTAGTTAGCATGTCCTTGAGCTGCTAAAAATTTTGTCTCGCACTCATCAGTCTAAGTATACTTGATTCCTTTCCTAAGTAACTGTGTCATCGGTCTTGCTATTTTTGAAAATCCTTCAATGAATCTTTGATAGTAGCTAGCCAATCCTAAGAAACTTCTTATCTCATTTGGAGTTGTTGGTGACCTCCATCCTTGCACCGCTTCCACCTTAGCGGGGTCCACTTTGATTCCTTCTGATGACATGATGTGTCCCAAAAATGTAACTTCTTTAAGCCAAAACTCACACTTGCTGAATTTGGCGTAAAGTCGTTCATCCCTTAGTGTTTGCAAGGTAGTCCTTAAGTGTTGTTGATGTTCCTCTTCGTTTTTGGAATAGATGAGGACGTCATCTATGAATACTAAGACAAACTTGTCTAAGTAAGGGTGGAATACTCTATTCATGAGGTCCATGAATACAGCTGGCGCATTTGTTAATCCGAAAGGCACAACTACAAACTCATAGTGGCCATATCTTGTTCGAAACGCCGTCTTAGGTATATCTTCTTGTCTGACCTTTAACTGGTGATACCCAGACCTTAAATCAATTTTTGAAAACACGCTCGCGCCCTTGAGTTGATCAAACAAGTCGTCTATCCTTGGCAAAGGATATTTATTCTTGAGCGTTAGCTTATTCAACTCTCTGTAATCGATGCACATTCTCAAAGTGCCGTCTTTCTTCTTAACAAACAAAACTGGCGCTCCCCATGGAGATACACTAGGTCTGATGAAACCTAGGTCCAATAATTCCTGTAATTGGATCTTCAGTTCCTCCAATTCCCTTGGAGCCATCCTGTAGGGTGCTTTTGAAACTGGTGCTGATCCTGGTTCCAGGTCAATGGTAAATTCCACTTGCCTATTTGGTGGTAGTCCTGGCAAGTTATCTGGAAAAACGTCATTGTATTCTCGTACAACTTCCACATCTTCGATTGCTCCTTCTGTTCCAGCTTCTCCGTTTAGGTACACAAGAAAAGCTCTGCAGTCTTTCTTGTTCATCATCTTTCTCGCTTGTAGGGCTGAAATGACTGGTATGTTCCTACCCATACTTATCCCGTGAAAACTCAAAGCGTCTTTTCCTGGATATTTGAATGAGATCTCCCGTTCCTTGCATAAAATTGTGGCATAGTTCTCTGCTAGCCAATCCATTCCTAGGATTAAGTCCACGTCCCACATTGGTATAACATGCAAGTTGTTCGCTACAACATTAAGTGACCCTATGTTCAAATCTAAGTTCGAGCAAACGTGTGTAACTGTCGTCACCCCTCCTATTGGTGAAGAAATTCTCATATCCTGATTAGCTTTTTCCTGTTTAAGTTCTAGAGTGTCGACGCATGCACTTGCAATGAAAGAATGTGAAGCACCCGTGTCAAACAAAAGTACAACAGGTGTAACAACCCGCTCTTTTATATTTATTTTAGTCCAATATTGCGTGTTTATTAATCTATTTTTAGTAAATGAAACGATTTATGAATTCCAACTATGATTCTGAATTACGTAATTTGGAAACAGATTCGCTACACTAGCAGTATGCATTTATTTATCTTCGCGTGTTTAAAATCGCGACGTTAATCTTTGAACCGATGAATATTTATTATTCGAAGTTATAACCAACTTAGCGAAGTGTATTATTTATTAGTCAAGATGGAGTTTATTTCATATTGTTACTTAAGTCGTGAATTATTTCCGACTTTGAAGCCAATTAAATCTACGGATTTAATTTAGGTATTAGAATGACGAACGAATTAAATCTATGGATTTAATTTAGCAATCTCGATAATAATAAAAATTAGATTTATAGAGCAACCAACACTGAAGGATTATATTTAGATCATATCAGACTTTACAT